>NC_135484.1:50638480-50942106 GCF_052094955.1 Ictidomys tridecemlineatus
TGTGTGTCTTCTTTTATCCCTCTGGAGCAAGTATTGCTATTTCTCCATTTTGCAGATGAGAAAAAAAAAGGTCCAGAGAAGTTAAGTAATTTTGTCAATCTAATTACACAGCTGTCAGAGAAAGAAGTCAAGTCTGGGGAGTCTAAGTTCAGAGCCAATATGTTCAATCACTGTGTATTTTCCCACATCTTAGAAATAAGTGTTGATTCTGAGTAAAGAGCATCTGGAAGGCATAAGCCACAGTTACTGTGAAGGTAGGCTTTAGTTCTGCTAATGCGTACCCTGAAAGAGACTTGCTTCCCACACAGGCCAGGTTGGGGTCTAATGGACCTGCAGAAAGGAAGGCAGGCCTGATGGGGGGGAAAGAAGCTTCTAATGGACTAGGAGATCAGAAAGGTGCGATTGTGAAGACTAAAAGACTCTGTTTTGAAATACTAGTAATTTAATGCAAAATGTGCTACAGGAGGTGAAGGATGCTGGGAATAGAGGTGAGCAGGGTTAGAGGCAGCTCGAGGAGGTTGGCAGAGCTATATACAGAAAAAATGGTGGTGGGGGGAAAGTGTGGGAAATTCTGTGGACGGGAAACCAGGGAGCATTGTCAAGGATGTCAAGGTTGCTGATATCTGGATAAGATTTTATCTGCAAAACCAGGCTGGGGGTGGGGTGGGGCGGGAGTGGAGCAGGATAGAGGAGTCAGGAGAAAGGTCTGGGGTCCGAGGAGGCCTGAGACAGAGAAATTGATAAAGAGTTGAAGGCAGAATCATGAAATCAGAAAGGTGGTCAGAATCAAAGAACTGGAGACACAGCTCTTGGCCCAAAGGGCAAAGAGATTTTAGACAAGAAAACTTTTTCTCTTTAGAGTCGGATGAGGAGTATGAACTAGACTCACATGTAAACTGTCGCAGTTTGGTCAGTGTTTCTGGGACCTGGCTCTTCATAGCTCCTGCTCCTCCATGCCCACCCCAGAAACATCCTCACCCTCTGACAAATGGTTTTTCTATTCTGAGGGACATGTTCACTCTCTCCTGGGAGGCTTATGTGTTCCTCATTCACATTGGTTCTTAATCTTTGTCAACATCAGAATCAACACCACTTTTCCTTTTCCTTTTTATTTTTTAATTCAATGTAATTTTTTTGGTTCCAGAGATTGACCCCAGGGGTTCTTCACCACTGAGCCACATCCCCAGCCTTTTTTTATTTTGAGACAGGGTCTTGCTAAGTTGCTCAGGGCCTCACTAAGTTGCTGAGGCTGGCTTTAAACTCACGATCCTCCTGCTTTAGCCTCCTAAGTCTCTGAGATTACAGGCATGTGCCACTCCACCTGGCTGCTTTTCGTTTTTATTAGAGATATATAGGCACTTGGTATAAAACTTAAAAGGTATAAACCATTCTGAAAGGGAGATCTCTCTCCTGCCCTCTTCTCAGTCATCCGGTTCCCTTCTTGGAGGCAAACACTGTTCCTAATTTCTAAGGGGAGACGTGCAGCTGTGCTCCTACATCATGCAAAGGTGGCATACCCTACACACTGTTCTCTAATTTTTTGAATTTAATAAGTTTTGTAGCTGCTTCCATTTCAATCACACAGCACTTCCTCTTTTTTTTTTTTTTTAAAGATACAAGTATCCATTGTCCAGATACAGAACAATTTTAAAACTCAGCACTTCTTTGGACATGTGGGTTGTTTCTAGTCTTGGCTACATAAACCTCTCTGCACTGCCCATCTTCATAGCCTCTTCATTTCACACAGTATACACATACATGCTCTGCAGAGGAAATTCTCAGAAGTGAAATTACTAGGTCAAAGGTCAGAAGTTTTTAAAACTTCTGAGAGTTATTGCCAAACTGTACAGATTTCATTCCTCTTGGCAAAGCAAGAGAGGACCTGTTTACATCTGGGATTTAAGACACTGGGAGGCCCTGGCCCCACCTCATAATCCCTATGTGTGGGGCCTGGCATCTGCATTAGGATCCTCACAAGGGGAGTCTGAGCCAGAAACTCTCCTCATCCTCCAGCAAGTCCTTTTCCCTCAGGGATGGGTCCCAGTGCAGTAATCATGGTCACTGTCCTCCAGGCCAGACAGGCTTCAGTTTCTCCCAGGCATTCTGAGCACCACAGGAGTCCAGACTGTCTAGACAATGCAGGTGTTTGGAGTCCCGGGTCCTGGTGAGCAGATATTTTGTCCTCTTGGGGGTCAGTGCTTTTTCTCTAGGTCATGGCTAGAAAACATGCATTTTCTACTTCAATCCAGGTGGCCTTCTGTTAAGGACTGCAGCACAGACCGTACTGGGGTTATAACCACAGGCACAGTATACGGAGAAGGTCTGGAAGAAAAAAGGAGAAAATGGTTAGCAGTGAAGAGACACTCAGTGATATTTTTAAGGTCCATTATTTTTTTACAATGTTTATATTAAAGACAAAACAGATAAAACTGCATCTCCAACAAAACCCACATATCTCTGTGTGGCCCTGGTGTATGTTTGTATATAACTGTCCTCTGTGACTGCCTGGAGAGGGCTGGCAGAGTTGGCCATATTCTGCCACTTCTGGCAGAGGGTTGGGGCCGTAAGGGGCCCATGTGGTAGTGGCAAGTGGGCTTTGCCCTCCTCTGTTCTGGGCAGAGCTCTGTGGACATACAAACAGACCAGCACTCCCTGTGTGGAGCCAAAAAACAGATGGCCCATCTCACTGGCTGGTGGAATATTCTTATTTTGTCGGTGACAGCTATGGTCAACCCTGCCCATAGGCAGGATCTCTCAGGCATGACCCAGGCCTGTCTTGACAGCTTGACAATCAGTGAACATTTCATGAATATTTGTGAGAGTAGGAAAGAGAAGCAGTGGTCAGGGTCACCCATGTGGCATAATTATAAGAGCCCTGAGAACTTGGCCCACCAGATACTCCCTGCTAGCCCCCCATGGATCCTAACATCTGTCAGTGACCCTTCTAGCTACGCAGATCTGTCCAGTCTGAAATAGGCATCAATTATTTATTCATTCAGCAAATCTTGACTATACACCTACTAGTGCTGGGTACAGTTTTAAGTGCTGAGAATAGAGCTGTGACTAGAACAGTTGATAAATAGGCCCTTGTGAAGTTTCTATTCTGGAAAGAAGGGAGAGGCAATAAAGTAGTAATCTACTATATATTTGCATTTATAATATACATTTAGATACTATATAAGATGTGATTATTGCTATAGAGGAGAAAAACAGGCAAGGGAGAACAGAGTGGGAGGAGAGTGTAAAAATTTTAGAAACTGTGCCCAGGCATATCTCACTAACAGGGGGACAGCTAAGGAAAGATCTGAAGGAGAAGGGAAGAGAGCCATGCAGATATAAAAGGGAATGACAAGTGCAAAGGCCCTGAGGTAGAGCCTTTGCTTTCCTTTCTGTTTGTTTTTTCTTGTTCTGAATCAAAAGAAACCCAAAGGTAGGGATAATGCTTTACATGTCTTTAGAAATAATTTTGAGGCCTGGAGGTCTAGCTCAGTGGTAGAGTGCTTGCTTCGCATGTTCAAGGCCTGGGTACAATCTCTATTGTCACAATAAAAAAAATTTTGTTTTTAAAGAATTTTGATTATTTTTTCAATGTATAACCTTCTGTAGCTCTTGGATTTTGTTCACTTATAGATATTTTAGAAGGAAGGAGTTTTATTGAGCATATGCCTTAGAAGGGGGATGAACCACATAGGACACAGTAAGGTTTCCATAATTATTTGCTATTTGAGTATTTGATAAGCCCTCAGTAAACATTTGTGGTTGAAATGCTGCATGGATCCAAAGTAAGGTAGCAACATATTTAAAACATCAGGGTCCATTTTGTGTTTGTAGTGATTACTAATCCTATAGTTTTACTAATAGGTTGGCTATGTCATGGCAGGTTTATTTACTGTCATCTGAGGGGCCCTGTGTTCCTTTCCAAATCAGCCATAAGGAACCATTGATGGACCTCAGACTCGCAGTCATGAAATCACCACTCTAGTCACCTTTTATATCAGCTTCCTCCAGGCCTCCGGAGGCCCCTCAACTAGAAGAGTCAAATGTGCAACTTGTTTTCTGGAAAGAAGCATTTTCTCATTCATGCTTAGAAATCTAGGGAGATTGTAAACGGCTGTCCCTGAGCTGCCTAAAGTGGAGGCAATGGAAAGGAGTCACCTGACAAGCAAGATCTGCTGGAGTCGCGTCCTCCTTAGCTGGCTCACTTTCCGCATCTCTTTGCCCTCTCATTCGGCTGAGGGCTCACAGATGCAAGCAGGAGATTACCCAGCACTCAGCCAGTCCTGGAGAAAATACTTTTGTTTCCTGTCCAGCTGAAGAGCATGTTGTAGGGCATATTCAATTTCATAGCTGCAGACAAATTGTAAGGAAGAAAGGAAAACAATGGTGAGCATTTTTTAGAGAGTAGAAAGGTGAACTATTCGTGGTTTGGGGTAGGTTCTTACTCATTTTTCCAAGATCTAATCAATTTAGATGGTGAGGTCTCTTTTCTGTAGAGTCAAGGGACAAGGGACACACACAACCTGGAGAGGAGACAAACCAGAAGGGAAAGACTGAAGGAAGAGGGAGGGCCAGCCAGGGATCTTTTTCTATAGGCAGCTATTTGTTTTTATTATTTTGAGGTGAAGGTCTTCTTATATTGTCCAGGCTGATCTCCAACTTGTGGGTTCAAGTGATTCTCCCCCCTCAGACTCTCAAATAGCTGGGACTACAGGTATGGGCCACCATGCCTGGTAAAGGATGTGGATGTAACTTGGTGGTAGAGTATTTGTCTAGTATGCATGAGGGCCTGGGTTTGGTCCCCAGCACAGGAAAAATAAAAAATAAAAATAAAAAAGAAGAAGAAGAAGAAGAAGAAAGAAAGAAGAAGAAAAAGAAAAGCAAAAGATACATCTGGTAGCAAACTGTTGGCTTCACCTCTGCAAAGGGGGAGCATTTCAAAATGCAGTCTTGTTCCCATTGGATTGGGTTCAGAGCACAAGAGAAAGTGAATTCATGTTCTTCAAAAGCTGTCTTAGAACAATAATTTCTGTACTCAGTGACTTCAGGCACAGTAAGCCCTCAGTAAACGTTTGTGGTTGAAATGCTGCATGGATCCAAAGTAAGAATTTAGAAATCCACACAGTCTCTTTTCTCTCTCTCTCTCTCTCTCTCTCTCTCTCTCTCTCTCTCTCTCTCTCGTATTGGAAGTGTGCTATGTACAAAGGCCTTGCGTAGAATAAACCTCTGGGATTTTTTTCTTTCTCACTTACTTTACCACTTCTGCTCTTCAGCCTTCTACAAACCACCCATGCCCCCACTCCACACCGGCCTGCCTGTTGCTTCCCCTTGAGCCAGTCATCATTTCAACCAATTGATGATAAGAGGAAGGAAATGGCTGATTAAGAGTTCCTTTTTTTTTTTTTTTGGTATGAGAGATTGAACTCAGGGGGCGCTTAACCACTGAGCCACATCCCCAGCCCTCGTTTATGTTTTGTTTAGAGACAGGGTCTTGCTGAGTTGCTGAAGGTCTCACTAAATTGCTGAGGCTAGCCTCAAACTCCCAATCCTCCTGCCTTATCCTCCTGAGTCACTGGGATTATAGGCATATACTACCACTATGCCTGGCTAAGAATTCTCTTTTTAGAGATTAAAATAATATTGCTTGGACAGTGGGCTCTATTCTCTAATTTAATGACTAGTTTAACCACACACATAAACCATATGGTCATGGCTACCTTCACTGCAAGCATAGTGCCCAGAGGGAATTAAGTTCTCCAAATGACCTAACATTGTTAAGTGGAAAATGTCATTATGACCTTTTTTCAGTATGTTTTAAACTTGTGCTTTGTTTTTCTAATTTTAAAAAAATTATTTATTTTTTAATTAAGCAATAGAGCAAAATTGTAAAAGTTCAAAAGTTCTCCCTCCCACTCATCTTCCCCAGCCTAGTCTATCTTCAAAGGCAATGTACTAATATCCCCAAACCCTTCACACCTCTTACGCAGGTATAAGCAGATACCCACACACAAGGATAAACACACATTCCCCTCTCCTAATTTTGTTACACAAAGTAGCAGCATTGTTCTGTACCTTGCTTTTTATTTTCTTTCTTTTTTTGGACATCTTACACTATATCTTGGAAATCATTCCACATCAGTTACTGAAATGCATTTCATCGTGTATTCCAAACACACGAAGCAGCCCCACATTATGATAATTTCTTTTCTCAATACCTGGCAGTTGATTTTCATCCATGTTTTCTCCTTGCTGGTGAGTGACTTTTACCACAGGATGACTTCTAGTCACTTTCTTTGAATTGTCTTCCAGATAAAATATCTTCATAAGCATTAGTGGCTTTGCCTGGAGGATAAGTAAACAACATTATGTGATCGGGGCCCTGCAAGCACAGTGGTGTCACACTACTGTTAATTTAAACCACATCCTGAAGGAGGTCCCTTAAGGTCATAAAGTGGGGACTCCAAGAATTGAACTGTCTGCTAAGGCTATGGCATGTTTTCTCTTGTTCCAGAAACTAGAATGAACCGAAGCATTCCTGTGGAGGTTGATGAATCAGAACCATACCCAAGTCAGTTGCTGAAACCAATCCCAGAATATTCCCTGGAAGAGGAATCAGAACCACCTGTTCCAAATATAGGAAACATGGCGCCCAACAGCTTGTCTGCACCTAAAGATCCTCTCCATTCCCCAGGAGACATTCCTCAGGTTCACCCTCCCCTGAAACTTGCAAATCAATATCAGCCTATGTCCCAGCAGATCAGCTGCCTACGCTCTAAAGTCCTGGAGGAGACCGAAGACAGTTTCTTCAGGAGGCATCCAGACCCAGGCAAAGATTTTTCCTCAGGCTCCTCTGCAGCCAGTGAGCCTGAGCCTGAGTCTGTGGTCGGAGCCCTCCCACTACAGCATCAGTTTTCATTTATGGAAAAACGTCATCGATGGCTGGAATCTCAGCTTTCAGCAGCTTCTCCTGACACTGGCCATGACTCAGACAAATCAGACCAAAGTTTATCCAATGCCTCAGCAGACTCCTCGGGCAGTAGCCAAGACACGATGCCTCCACCACAGCCCCACAGGAACCGAGCAGCCCCAGATGTGCCGACGATAGACACGGGGTACGATTCCCAACCCCAGGATGTCCTGGGCATCAGACAGCTGGAAAGGCCTCTGCCCCTCACCTCCGTGTGTTGCTTTCAGGACCTCCCTGGACCTCTCAGGTCTAGAGAGTTCCCTCAGTTTGAACAGAGGTATCCAGCGTGTGCCCAGATGTTGCCTCCCAATCCCTCCCCACATGCTCCATGGAACTATTGCCATTGTCCCGGAACGTGTCTTCCCCGGGTACCATGTAAGTGATCCTCACTGCCTGTGGACATTCTGGGCTGGGTGACAGAAGAAACAAGGTCCTACATCAATACCTCATGTCACTAGACCAGCACAGACATGTCCAAATGTAGAGAGGCCTTCCATGTGTGGTTAGATTTGCAAGGGCCTTGAGAGGATGCTTTTTCTTAGCCCAAACCTATCTCACATGGAACCTTCTCAGGAAATTTTAAGGACAAAGTAGCTGCCTCTGTCTGGGTTAGTTTACCTGAAACCTGCCTAAAGGTAGAGAGCTGACCCAAATGATTTCTAGAAAACTTATCTGTTGTTCATATTCTTGGGCTTTTGGGTTCTTCTTTCTCTTCATTCTTCTTCCCTTAGATGTGGCAGAGAAAGGGTGTGGGAGGGGCATGGATGCCACTGGCTGCTCTGATTGCCCAGTCACAGCATGGGTGTGGTGGTAGATTCCCTTAAGTATGACTCACTGAGAACTGAACTTTGGCAAGTCCAGGCCTATGTTTATTTCCCAGTGATTTCCAGGTTAAAAAAGGAATACTTTATGAGCATAATACCATGAGGTACTTTTTAACATTCTGCTATCTACACTTAAAGATAATTTTTCTAGTCATAGCTATAATATTTGGTCACCTCCTCCCAACTGAAATATGTCCAAAAGCTCAAAAAAGAAAAAAGACTTGTATTTCCATTACTCAAATATAATTCCTTGTTAAGGTTCTGACATTATTTACTTCTAGTGTTTTTTTCCCTTTGCATAAAATGACATTGAGTAGTACTTCTTCCAGTATCATTTAAAAATGCTGCACTGTATGTCACCAGATAGATCTACCAAATTGTTATTAACCCATTCTCTATTTTTGGACATTTCAACTAGTTTCCAGTTTTATGATTCAGCAAGTGGTGCTACAGCAAACATTATGCACACAAGATTTTATCTGCATGTCTGATCAATTTCTTGGGTAAATGTGCAGAAGCATGAATGCTTAGTCAAAGGCTTTGTGATATTAAGGCCTGAGCTTTATCTACTAACAGTAGAAAGTCCCAGTGTCACAGACAAAGCAAGCATCTGACTCAATGTTATAATGAGGATCTCAAGAAGATCTTTGCACTGGAAAGTGTTTTTCCCATTGAAGCCTGAAATGGTGCCATTATCAATCCAGTCTTTGGAAGTAAACATTGTCCCCTCTGGCAGGCTCCTTTAAAAGACAAATACATCCAACTGGGAATGCTTCACCTCTTATACCTCAAGACCTGCTTTCTTTCATCAGTTCACCTTCCCTTCTGTTTTATTTCCTTCTGTTGACTTGGAAGGGGGATGTTTAGGATCCTGGGAGTGCAGAGGGATGATGAAAGGCAGACAGGACAGAACTTGGACAGGAGATGGGAATAATTCACAGAAGAGGTATAAACAGCCAATACGCATAAGAAACCAAGCTTAACATTTAAGAAATGCAAAAAAATTAAAAGATACATTTTCCTTGTTTAGAGGTGCAAAAATAAAAACCTCAGACAAACCCTGGTTTTAGTGAGGTTCTGAATACTCTGATACACTTTTGATAGGCATGTAAGTTGATGCGATCTCATGGGGGGCAATTTTAGTATCAGAATTTTGCATGTGCTTCTTTGGCCAGAAGTCTCATCTGTCATACTCTATGCTGTAGAAACTTTGAACAAGTATATAAAAGAATATGAACAAGGAAGATTATTACATAACAGTGTTGCATTAGAGTACTATACTGCCTATCAACAAGGGGCTGGATGAGTACAGATGGTCCCTGACTTAAGATTTGTTGACTTTATGACAGTGTGAAATTAATAGACATTTGTGAGGCACAGCTCTCAGACAATCACATGCTCAACAAGTAAACAACCCCTGTTATACAGTGTACCATGTTGCTAAGGTATGATATTCCATAGGTTAGGTGCAGTAAATGCATTTTTGATTTGCTGTTTCCATCTTACTGTGGGTTTATTGGGGCACAGCCCTATCATAAGTCAAAGAACATTTACAATTATGGTTTATTTATACAATGGTCTAATAGGTCCCTGTTGCATAGAATAAAATACTGTCCACATTCTGACATAAAAAAGATGAAGTCGAAAAACAAGATGCAATACTGATCCCATATATGTTCATTTTTTTTAAAGTTATATGTGTTTATTCATACATTTTAAAACTCCAGAAGGATTGTACCAACTGTTAAAAGTGACAAGGGTTGGGAAGCGGGTGCAGAGAATTAAGATGAGACAAGAATATTTTCCTTCTATTATGCTTTGTTAAATTTTTTTTATAGCAAACATTACTTCTATAATTGGAGAATAAACTGCACACAGTAGCACACACCCATAATTCCAGTGATTTGGGAAGCTAAGGCAGGGGGATTACAAATTCAAAGTCAACTCTGCAGTTTAGAGAGATCCTCTCTCAAAAATAAAATAAAAAGGGCTGGGGATATAGCTCTGAGGCATAGCACTCCTGGGTTCAATCCCTAGAACCAAACCAAAACAAACAACAACAACAACAAAAGAAAAAAAAAAAAGGAAGGAAGGAAGGGAGGGAGGGAAAAGTAAGCAGAACTAAGAATGCACAAAGAGGAGCTTGCCTTAGCTCATCCTGCAGGTACTGTGGCCCTGGCTCCCAAGGGCACCTAATCACAGGGAAGAGGTCAGGGTTGCACAGTGCTTGTGGTTTTCCTGTAGGGCACTGCAGCCCCAGAATACTAATGAGGATTGGAGCAGCAATGACTCCCAGGAAGGCTGCTGTGAGGACTAAATGAGATAATGTATTAAAGGCACCAGGAACGTGGCTGGCTGCTAGTAAGTCCTCAATACTAGCAGCTCTTAGTTATTATTGTTATTTTTTAACGGATCCTGTAGCCCAGCCCTGCAGAGTATGCCTTACTTCCAGATCCCTCTCACTGGCACAGATTTTAAGCATTCAGAGCAGGTGTACAAATGCTTAGTTTCGTGTCAGGGCTATAACTGCACTTAATTGCCAACAAAACCACTTCAAAAGAGCCGTTCACCTGAGGGATGCTTGTGCAGTTGGAAACCATGGCTACGTGGTTCCACTTGTCTTTAGAAGAACATTACTTCCTTGCCTGTTAATGAATATATAAATAAATAATGATCACCATGCAAATGGCGTAGCTTAGCTTTTTGCAAGTTAAAGCAAAAATGGTTACTGGTCATCCCTTTCATGTTTAAAAAAAAAGTTTTCAAAGCAGATGAAAGAGAAACAGAATAGCTTGTTTTCTCCTCATTGCACCCCCAGGAGAAGTCAGCCTCTACTGCTTCAGAATCCTTCTGTTGAAGGTCACAAGAGTGGAGTTCATGACTGCACAATCAAATAAAACCCATGATGCAGATATATTGGAGAGAAAGAAAGAATTAAGTGTAGCAAGGCCTTATTTTATTATAAGATTCTTGTTTTCTCTACCAAGGAGACAGAATAAAATAAAGCTTGTGGGTACATGCCTACAATTGTTCCCATGAACCCTAAAAAGTGATCATTTGCACACACAATTTAAAAAAGGAAAAATTAAACCAGATGGAAGAAATGATAAAGAAAGGAGTTGCCTTGTAGGAACCACAGCTGGTTACAGCTGTGGGAGTTCCTGTTAACAGTTTATGTTGGCTATTTTGTTTCCTGGCTAAACCGATTGCATTTTATTATGATGTTTTTTTTGACAACTTAAAAATCAGATTTTATTTTCTCTCTCACAGACTCTCTTAATACCATTCTTAATAAGGAAGAAAAATGTTGAATGTTTTCACTGATAAATGGAAAACCTCGTTTAGGATTTGGTTTACAAATTCCAAGTGCTAAAAGCCTAGTAACATGAAGACCATGTGAACACAGGCCAAGAGGATCACAGGACTGACAAATAACGTACAGTACTGGGCACCCACTTAGGATTGTGCAAGATTTTCATTTCTGTTGTGTGATCAACACTGCCTCAGAACTGAGGAGTTACCATGCTAACAAATCATTTGTCTATCACATCACCCACCTTCCATCTCCTACATAAACTCTCCTGATGGAATTTTAGGCACTGGGGATAAGTCTGTAAGAAGCTATTTTTGAGCAATGATTCTTAAGAAGGTGGTTCCCGACTTGTGTGCCTCCCATTCTCACACATGAACTAGTGTGGGTTTGTGTTTAAAAACAGACACCCACACAGAGACAGATTTTTCTCTCTTCCTCTCTCCATTTATTTTGAGCTACTCAAGGGAACTGTATCCTATTTATCTCAGTTCACCAAGTGCCCAGCCATAGAAATTCTATAAATATTTGTTGAATGAACAAAAATAAATCTGTTCTTTGCTTTCTGGGGAAAGGAGTGACCCCCTAATCAAGAGTAGTCTTTGGGATGTCAAGCCTTGCAAAAGCCATCTTTAATTGTTTGGGAGGGAAGAAAAGGAGGGAGGAAAATGGAACCTAGAAACAGAACCTGTCCATTCATTTATCAATTTATTCAACAAATATTTGCCAGGTCATCTAGTAGGCACTGCATATATAGTGGTGAATACAACACACATGGTCTTTATCTTTGTGGAGTTCACAATCTACTGGGGAGACAAAAGAAGTAGATATCAGCACCAAAAAAAAAAAAAAAAGACAGATAATGTATACTATCAATGGAATAACCAGGTGTTGGAACAGATGTTGATAGGCTGACCAGAGAATGTCTCTTTGAAGAGACAGCTGAGCTGAAACCTAAAGGCTGAGAAAGTCGAGGAAGCAAGGAGCTCTATGTTAAAGTACCAAAAGCATAGCAGCAGAGCTGGAGGAGGAGAGAATAATGTGACAGAGGATGAAGGATGCAAGGGCCCATGTTGAATTCAGATTCTATTCTGAACATTCTTCCTAGAACAGTATTTGACATATAGCAAGGGATCATAAATGTTAGCCATGGTTGTATATAGTAGCCAACTAAACTATAAGGTATGGTCATAATAACAGAACAGAATGATTAAAACTTCAGCAATGAAAAGATATTCATTTACCTGACAAAACACACTTTTTATTTAGCAACTTTTCCATACAACCAGCCAAATGTACAGGGGGAGGGGGGGAAGCAGTCAAGTTCCACTTACAAAAAGGAAGCTTATATTTGGTTGACCCTCTAATATTAAATATTTCTTTGTTTTAAACAATAAAAGGACAGCACAGAGGATTATACTGTCAGTACCCCAACTTTTAAAATCAATGAGGTGGATCATTTTCATCTGCTCACATAACTTTTTACCACAGGTGGCCATTTCAGAAATGAAAGTTACAGCTAATCAAACACTTAGCCCACATGCCTTAGTGATTTTAATGATACGATTTGTTGCTATGAGACAAAAACATGTTGTGAGGGAAATAATCTGTTAGAAATCATATGACCTTGATTCAAAGGCTTTTGATTAACAGCACTAACATCCGCTTTCTGGAAAAGAAACAAACCCTATGATTAGAGCTTGGTAGTTCTTTTAAAGCAAATAAAATGTTATTAGCCACTCATTAATGGATATGGGAAGCAAAAATGGCTCCAAATATTAAAAACTTCAGATGAGTTCCTTTCAGCCCCTCCCTTGGAAAAGCTTTCAAGGCTACTAACAGTTTCTCCTCTTTGACCTTGTCTTTCTTCTTTCTACTTTTGGAGAGAGATACTGACTTAAAAAAAAAAAAAAACAGACAAGAAGTAGAAATAGATGGTTTAGGAAACACAAGACTTAGCAAGCAGACAGTAGAGTCTAAAATGGCTTCACTTCCTGTGAGTAAGTTAGGGACTATTCAGGCTTCATATGCACATTAAGCATTGCCCATGAAGCAGTACTGTGTGTGGTGACATGGTGGCAAACAGACATGGTCCCTGTTTTCACAGGGTTTGCATTCTAGTGAGGAAGGCAGGCAAGAAGCTGACAAGTAAGTCAGGCTCACATAGACCCAGAAGAGTGATGAGGAAAATAAATTGGGGTTGGGAGAAGGTAACTGGGTGAAGGGGGGGGCCTCTTTGAACAGGTAATGTCTGGAGGAGCCCCGAATGACAGAAATTCATCTGTGAAGATCTAGGGCAAAAACATTCTGGTAGAGAAGATGGCAACTCAGGTTCCAGGGGTGGAGACCAGCTTGAGATGTTCAAGAAAAAGATGGGGCTGGTAAGCCAGTGAGAGCATAGGAGAGATAAGATCAAGAAGGGCACAGACCTGATCATGCAGGGCACAGACCTGATCATGCAGGGTGGATCTGAATCGCAATAATGTCTAGAGGGTTGTATCAATAGTTGGATTTCTAAATGGCCCAATTATGCAAGGCTAATCTAAAAGCAGGTTTGGCCCCTGTCTGGTGACCTGATGGCAGTGGCACTTTTTATTCTTTTCTAGCTGGAGCAGCAGTAGTGACCTACCCTGTTGCCCTGAAACTCCCACTGGCAATCTAGACTCCCTGGAGTGTATCTGGTCTGCCCTAAGCAGGCTGTAAAAGCAGCCAGGTGCTATGGCTCACACATGTAATCCCAGACTCAGGAAGCTGAGGCAGGAAGATTGCAAGTTCAAGGCCAGTTTTAGCAACTTAGTGAGACCCTGTCTCAAAATAAAAATAAAAAGGCAGTAAAAGGAAAGCCTCTGTGAAATATCTTGTCCTGGACCACAGAGATCTCACTTGCCACTCATGGAGCTGCCCCCTGATTCCTGGTCTCCTTCATCATCTGGATGCTGTTAGGCCCTATCAGATCTCTTTCTCCTTCGTCCCTTCCTTGAACCCTGCCACTTGTCATGACCAAGCCTAAGTCAAAGCAGGGCAAGGGCCACTGGCTGGAGTCAGGAGATGACGTAGGTTGGGGGGCATGCTCACTTTTGCCAGAGGAGTCATGACAGAAAGGACCCTGCTGATGTCAGAGTTAAAGCAGACAATAGATTGACTCCAGGGAATTTGACCAGGCATGAGAGACTGGCTTGGGCACATTACCAGGGTCACCCAACCAAGTTTGCTGAGTCCAGGGGAGGACCTGGAGGCAACCACACTAATGACATGTACATTGTCTTCTGTTCTGAACTCGTGTTCATCACTTCCTTGTTTATTTCCTTGAAAACATCATGGCTACTTGACTAGAAATTAAATTCTTAGCCTCATTCTCACCTCTCAATTCTGGTTCCAATCTACTTTACCTTATGCTTTCTTGCTTGACACTTACAAGATACTTTCTTGACAGTTTTATTACACCATGCGTCCCTGCATATAGCCTACTTACATGGCAGACAAACATGAATGTTACTTATAATCAGAAATTATTTAAAATCAGAAAAAGAATTAAGACCAAAAAATACATGTTTTTTTGTTTGTTTGTTTGTTTTTTAAAGATCCTTCTTGTCCCAAGTAGTTATGCTCACTGGATCATCCTACTTCTAACCTGAGCAGAGGTGGCAGTGCTTGGGCCACCAGAAGATGCTCATGGTTCATCCTAAAGGGCCATCCAGTTAGTTCTCTCCAGTTTCCTTGAACCTCTCAGATTTCCCCAAGCTTTAGCCTCTCTGGGCCTGAGTGGTTCCCTCACAGGCCACCCCACTCACCCTGTCTGGGTTCCCAGACTGGGTTCCTATATTTATCTCTGTATCTCTCTTCAGTTCTCTTATCTGATCAGTTGAATTGCCCTTCTTCCCTTGGGACCCTGCTACTTCTGGGTCTGGCTAGAGCCAACTTCCTTTAGGTTACACATTCACATAAGTCCCTGTCAGCCCTGGCTTTACTCCAATCCCTGTCATCATCAAATTGCCCTGGCCCTAAGTGCACATAGGCAAGAGAGTCCATGGAAGCTGGAAGATGTTGCTGACTGGTTGGCTAAATTTCCCAGAGGGATGAGTCAAGTTTTCATTCATTTACCCTTCAAAAGATGAAGTGGAGTGTGTGTGTATGCAAAGGGGTGGAAAGGAGAGAATAGCAATTCTGTATCTACCATTAGGACAATTTCTCCTAGTCTTGGGTTCTGGAACCTTGGAAAATTATGGTAGAAATGATGGTGTGAGAGAAGGTCTTCATGGTTGGGTTTTTTTTGTTTTTGTTTTTTATTGTTGGTCGTTCAAAACCTTACACAGTTCTTAATACATCATATTTCACAGTTTGATTCAAGCGGGTTATGAACTCCCAACTTTACCCCGTATACAGATTGCTGTATCACATCAGTTACCCTTCCATTGATTGACATATTGCTTTTCTAGTGTCTGGTGTATTCTACTGTCAGTCCTATTCTCTACTATCCCCCCTCCCCTCCCTTCCCCTCCCCTTTTCTCTCTCTACCCCTTCTACTGTAAATCATTTCTTCCATTTGTATTATCTTGTCTTACCCCTCCTTTCCTCTTATATATCATTTTGTATAACCCTGAGGATCGCCTTCCATTTTCATGGTTGTTTTATCTTAAGTATCTTATTAAAATAGGAGTCTATGTAGAGTTTTTTAAAAGTTCTTTGAGCTTTCTAATTAGAAGACCAAACTTATGATTGCATAAATTTTTTTATTTAGGGGAAAAATAGTGAATCAATTTTGAGAACTATTAAGTAGTGGTTCAGAAATAAGAAAAATATCATGGAGATGGTAGCTTATACCCAGAGCCCTCAGTTGGTATGGAGACAAACATTTTCACTGAACTTACCTCTCCTGTTTTACAAAGGAGTTAAAGTCCATCATCCCTGTTCTCCTTGTTGTCTTCGCCTACAGATGGCCACAACTACCCTCGAGCAGCCTACCAACAAGTGATCCAGCCAGCTCTGCCTGGGCAGCCCCTACCTGGGACAACTGTGAGAGGCCTGCCACCTGTGCAGAAGGTTATCCCGAATTATCCCAGTCCCTGGCACCAAGAAGAGAGGCCTATACAAAGAGACTTCTCCTTTCCAGGACTTCCAAGGTGTCAGTAAGTATGACAGGGCTAACCTTCACATATTTCTAACATGAGAAAGCATCATGACAGTGCAATAAAGATGTTTCAAAATTCTCTGTAGGTTTACTACCCAGGTTAGTGACAGTGACACAGTGGAACCACCCACTGTAAACTTTTCAGGTCAGAAGGAAGTGGAAACTAGTTGACAGTATCTCTTTACCAGTTATAGAAAAGCCACTAGTGACTAGTCAAAATGCCTTTCAAGGGAAAGCTCTTAAGATATTCTCTGAATCACACCTTCTTCATTTACTTTCAGATCACCTGAACTTTTAGTTGCAAAATAGTTTTTGTTTTTAATATCAACTTCCACTTCTATAAAATTCTTTTTATATTCCTTGTTTATGTTCCTATTTAATCTTATTCCTTACTTTAAATTTTAAAATTCAATTAATTCCAAATAGAAATTTTAAATAACCTGTCATTATCTTTTGTAATGAAAACGTTCATACACGTTGAGTACCATTATTGGCCCTCTCCTAGGCTTCTTCCAGAAAAGGAATTCTGATTTTTTATGACTTCAGTTGTCTAACTCTTTTTTTCCATTGGTTTAACAAAATATCTAAAGCAAGATACTTTAAAAAGAAAAGATATTTATTTAGCTCATAGTTTTGAAGGCTGAAAGTCTAAGATCTGTGGGCTATATCTATTTAGTCTCCAGTGAGGACCCTCTTCACTGCCTTACATCATAACAGACTGACATGATGGCAGAAGTATTGCTTTTTTTTTTTTTTTTTTTAAATATAGGAGTCTTGCTATGTTCTCCAGGGTAGCATTGAACTCTTGAACTTGTGATCTTCTGCCTCAGCCTCCCAAGCAGCTGGAATCACAGACATGTGGTGCCACTACTCCCAACTTTTTAGGTTTGCTCTTTATAACAACTCTCTTTTAAGAATTAACCAGGGTCAGGGCTGGGGTTGTAGCTCAGTGGTGGAGTGCTTATCTAGCACCTGTGAGGCACTGGGTTCAATCTTTAGCACCACATAAAAATAAATAATCCAAAAAAGGTATTGCGTCCATCTATAATTAAAAATATTAGAAAAAAGAAGAATTAACCAGGGTCCTATGAGAATTATATCAATTCCTTACAAGGGCAGCATCCTCAATGACCTAATTACTTCCCACTAGAACCCTCCTCAAAGGTTCCACAATGTCTTCTAACACTATCACACTGAGAACCAACCTCCCAACCCAGGAACCCTGGGGGAACATACTCAAACTATATCCAGATCATATCATCTTTCAGTCATTTTTCTCCTTATTGCTCTTTTCACTCTCAAATTTTTTTCTCTTAATTTATGAATCTAATTTATATAAGACTCATAAATGAAGCTTCCTAATTTATGATGAAATTGGAAAGAAAGATGAAATGTTTGCTCTTGTTCATGTAGAACTTTCACATGCCACTCTAAAACTACATTCTGTTTTTATAGAACTGAATGAGATATGGAGATCCTATTAAAGTGGATTTTTCAGAACTACAGAAATTGGTAATTAGCTCAAAATTTTTATTGAAAGGAAAATAGCTCACTCATTAACAATGGCAAATAAGCTATATGCCTGATTTCCCCTTTTCTAGAAAGTTCAGAAACCCTTATATTTTCTTTCCAGACAGACACTTCTTTTTTCTCAAACAAAAATAATGGAATTAAGTAAAATGCAATTTGTGTGTGTTAGTAGGGATTGAACCCAGGGGTGCTTAACCACTCCCAACCCATGGTTACTTTTTATTTTGACACAGGATCTTGCTAAGTTGCTGAGTCTGGCCTTGAACTTGTGATCTTCCTACCTCAGCCTCTTAAGCTGCTGGGATTACAGGCATGCACTACTGTGCCTAGTAAAAAAGAGATTTTTATAGCAGGATAATCATATAAGAAAACAAACAAAATTTAAGTATCTTTATGAAATAAGTTTGGTGTTGAATAGGGGAGGAAATTGTAATTTTTAAAATAAACTTTTTTTGGAAATAACTTCAGATTTACAGAACAATTGCAATGGTACTGCAGAGTAATTGGTTTTATAACATCAATTTAACCCTGCTGTGGTCTCCTTGATTTATTTTATCATTTTAGAATAATGAAAAATGAGTTCAGGTAAGGAGCTAATTCTCCTCTTACTGATAACTTGGAAGATAATCTTAATAGAGAAACTTTATTCTATCATTAATCTCCATGATGTTGTTTTTACATGGAAGTTTTTTAATATTATCAAGGCCTTAATACTTCTTTATCAAACTAACAATCATCTTTCATAACAACTAATCGATTTTTGGTATAAAAAGATTTAATGCAAAAGAGTGAGGAACTGAATCTCCATTAGATGAAAGTATATTTTATAGAAATTATTTTCTCTATATTAATAAAAATGTAAAGTAAAATAACATCCTTAAACATTCATATTTTAGAAATATAGTTGAGATGCTGTATAATTTTATTTTAAATCCTGTTATGTTAGACTTTTAAGAATGTTCTATGATGCTTATATAAAAATATGAAAGAATAAGCAATAATCTATAGAAAGCATAAACACATAGATTTGTAATCAAAACATTTTTTAAAAATTTATAATGTAAGCTCAGTGCAGTGGCACACACTATAATCTCAGCTATTCAGAAGGCTGAGGCAGGACTATTTTAACTTTGATGTAGCTCAATGGTATAGCATCATGGGTATTTCAATCTCCAGTACCACACACACATACACACAATGAAACAATTTCAAATAGATAGCAAATAACAAATATTTGTGTTCCTACTATCCAGATATTAAAAATGTTAACATATTGCCACATTTGCAGAATATTTTTTAGTGAAATAAAATGTTAGATGTACAGTTTTAAGTCTCCCTAACAGTTAGGATTCATTTGCAGAAAATAAGAACAATTCTAGCTATTTTAGATAGAAAGGATAGGGAATTGAATGCTTACAGAATTGTTGAAGGTTAGAGGAGGAAGCTTTAGGCTGGGCTTCAGAAAATGATCACAGAGCAATCCCACACAGTAGGACAATTCTGACATGCAGGAAGGGGGAGAATCAAAAAGCCAGGATACCATAACACAGTGTGGTAGATATTTTTTTAAAGGTTCTTCGGAATCAGATTTTCATTCATATATTAATAACTTAAATACTTTAAAACATACATGACTTTTTTTTTACCTTTTGATACATGATTAAATGTTATCTATCATGAGCTAAAAGTCATGTCTTTTCA
Source organism: Ictidomys tridecemlineatus (assembly GCF_052094955.1). Classification (NCBI taxonomy): domain Eukaryota; kingdom Metazoa; phylum Chordata; class Mammalia; order Rodentia; family Sciuridae; genus Ictidomys; species Ictidomys tridecemlineatus. The sequence continues at coordinate 50,657,938 of NC_135484.1, forward strand.
ATCTGAATGCTTATAACATCAACCTATGTCACCATCACACTACTTGGTTTTGTTGATGACCTTGTCTGCCCCCTGCATGAGACTTATTTTTCTAATTAAATAGTCCTTGAATAGAGAAATCAAATCCTGCTTCTCTCTTTTGACCCTTAGCACAGGTCCTTACATATGGCAGCCAGCTGAATTGCTTATTGACAGAAACTCCATGAAGCTCTTCTTTCTGTTCTCTGATAAGAAATGAAGGCAGAGGAGAAATAAAGTTCATTGGTATTTTCCTACAGTTATTAAAGGCTTTCTGTGTCCCAAGATTTGCTTTTGTTAAAAAAAAAAAAAAAAAAAAAGAGAGAGAGAGAGAGAATTTACTGAAAACACATTCTTCTCCAGGGACCAGCAGTATCACCAGCCACCTAATGGAGCTGGAGCTCCTAAGGAGTCCTTGGAACATCCTGCAGAGCTGAGACCACAGGGACCCCAGGCTCCACCCCCGGTTGCTGTGCCTAGACCCCCTAGTAACCCTCCAGTGAGAGGAACTCTGAAAACAAGCAACTTGCCAGAAGAATTGCGTAAGTTGTTTGCAATGTGGTTTTCTCCTTCTTGTCAGGCCTTACACTTCAAAAGTACTTCTTTTTTTTAATATAATTATTTATTTTTTTTAGTTGTAGATGGACACAATACCTTTATTTTATTTGTTTTTATTTTTATGTGGTGCCGGGGATAAAATCCAGTGCCTCATGCATACTAGGCAAGTGCTCTACCACTGAGCCACAACCCTGCCCCCAAAAGTACCTCTTTTACTTCTTTATTTTTTGTTGATTCATTTTATATATATAAATATATATATATATATATAAAAATATATATTCATTTTACATATATACACACATATACTATATATTCTCATACATATTTCAAGTTTTTATTATTACAAATATTAATATAACAAATTAGTTGAAAGTATTTCTTGATCATTCATCCATGATCTCAGATATTTCTCATATACGCAGTGAAATAAAATTCATTTTTTTGCTTACAAAGTAACTGGAATTTTGCATGAATGTTTTTATAGATTCCAACACTATTAGTAATGCTCATGAAGTGCTTACCACTAAATTTTCTTCAACACATACTTCAGCAACAAATAACTCCAACACTTTTTTCCTCTCCTAAACGATGCTCTTGAGTGGATTTGTCCCTGGGTAAATTGATTGGATGTCCATGTGGCATTGGAGAGAAACCTAGTGCCTTACCATAAATTAGCAGCAGCCATCAAGAACGAGGTCATTTCCTTTAGGAATGAGCAATCTCATTTGGAAAAAAAACGGTCTCACATTCTCCACTCTGCTTTACAACCAAATGCAAACTAAGCCTTTTATTTAAAGAAACATTTGACTAAGTGTCAGGTGATGATTCTTTTTCCACGTTTTGCTGCCAGAACCAGAAATGTTGAAATATCACCAAAATGTTCTCAGAATAAGGTCAGTCAGGATAGTTAGTTCCAGAAATCTTAAGAAAACAACCACTACTTGTGAAATTATTACCCATCGTGCTTGCTAGAGAAGCTCAGTTCATTCTAATAAGCTCTTTCCAAATCTGGAAAACTGAACCAAACTTGAAATGAAGCTCTTTGTGTGTGGATTTGCTAATTCCTTTGAGGGGCTCTGTGCTCTTCCCATCGTTTACAACTCTGAAAGTTTTCTATGACAAGGATCCAATGCTGTCTTCACTAAAAACTTTCTTTCTGAACACCTTAAAATTGTATACATTTTAATTTTGCATACAGATGCTGCCCTGCATGGGGTATAGACCCAATATCCGTTTATAGATTGTATCCATCTTATTATAATTTATGAAAGGAGTCCTAAAATTACTTTCATAGGAACTGAGTGAAGTAAGTGTTGAGAAAAATGAATTGAGTGCTATCAATATGCCTGCCTTCTTAAATGAGTTGATATGATCATTATACACGTTTCCACTTGAGAGGGGTGTCTCAAAAAACAGGAGCCTGAGCATAGAGGAACACATGCAGACTCACATTCTCTTCAGCTCCCCTTCTTCTCTACTCTCTGCCCCAGGGAATTTTTGAGATTCTACTGGTCCATTCCAGACTAAAAACCAACAGAGATTATTCATTTCTCACACTAAAATGTTAGCTAGATAATTTCCCTAAGACTTTAGCCTGAGAAAACACTGGTTCTCATCTTAGTGGGGGCAATTTTGACCAAATAGTACTGTCTGTCTGCTGCTCTAATCGGGCCTAGGGATGAGAGAGGGAGTGTCTGATGTTGACTGCCCTGAGCAGTGTCTCTCCTTCAAGCTGCTACAGTTTTACTAACATTTCAGGGTCGTGCATTCATCTACTCCATTTTCCTGGCCTTTCTCCAAAAAGGTAGGGGCAAGAAGTGGGTCAGGGACTGCTTTCTCACTCTCTCCCGACTTGCTCTTGTAAGGCAAGAGTTCAGAGCAACAGAGAGCATGATGAGATCAAAAGAGGACACTGCTGGGTGGCCCCTTAGCAGCTACAGCTTCTTGGCCTGCTGTGAGAGTATTTTCCTCAGGCCCAGTGCCAAGTAGTTCGAAGAAACAAGGCAGAGACTTGAACTTAAGGACCTGTGGGTTCTGTGTGGTAGACTTTTTGGTAATGCCTCCTGTGGTTTTTCAGAAGACCTTGGAAGCTAATCTGAGCCTGCCATTGCTCTCCTCTGTCCCTTTGATTTCCAGTCACCCTGAGCAGTCTGTATTACCTGGGACAGGCTCTAGCCCCTGTGCCTGGAGAAACATGCCCTGAGACACAATCCACACCACTGCAAGTTTAAACCCTTAGGCCACCCTCACTCGGAGGTTTCCCTTATTATTCCAGAAGTACAGAAGATGTGTACAATTTACAAGTGTAGTAGAATATACTACACTACACTATATTATATAAAACATAATTTGATGTTTCTAATAAATGTGAATTTTTTTCTCTTAGGGAAAGTCTTTATCACTTATTCTATGGATACAGCCATGGAGGTGGTGAAATTTGTGAATTTTTTGTTGGTAAATGGCTTCCAAACTGCGGTACGTATTTTAACCAAAGAGAAAAGTGAATATCTGAAGTGAGAACAATGATAAGGAAAATCATTTGAAGCAAAAGAATAAATAGACATTAATGTTTAAAGTGATATTTTTTAATTTTGGTGGTTTTGAGTTAAATGATTATGAATTTAGGTAATTAATGTCTAGATTTTAAACTATGCAAAGTCTCCAGCATTTTTTTTTCCTTTATGTTTTTGGAGTGAGCGTGAGTACTCCAAACAGCAAGAATCATGCTAATAATGCCCACCATATACGCAGCTGGCTCTGGGTTGGAGGAAAGGCAGGTTGTTGCTGCACTTTGTACCTTTTGCCCCTTCTGACCAATCATGTCCACTTTGGTTATGCTTCCTGTGATGCAGGAAGCCACAGGCTTCACCACAGCAACCTGCTTATTTAACAAGGTTCTTTTGTTCTGCACTGGGCCATGAGGTTTGAAGTAGAACCCTGGCTACTTGGGTCCCCCACTGCACACAGCTGCCCCTTCACACAGTGACATGCAGTGAAGCTCAGGGACAGGGAGTCTCCGGCTGGGTTTTCGGCTGGTCTAGTGAAAGTCCAGAGCAGGCAGCCCTAATCCAGACCTGCAGGTCCACTGTGATCTTGGCCTAAGGACTCTCAAGCTTATACTCCTTCTGTCCCCCTACCATCACCTGAAACAGCACAGCTTAAAGCCATGTAAGTTTTTCCTTAGGATAAATAAAATGCCATAGGATGCCACTTGGAGAACTGGCTTTCCTCAAACCCTGAAATCACTTCTTTTCCTCCCTAAGCCTCTTTTAGGTATTCAGTGGCAATGAATTCTAGAGAGTGGTGAAAAATTAGTGGTAAGTAAGAATGTTGGAGGCTACAGAAGAATACTTAGAAAGTAAAGCATAAAGAGATTACTTAGCATTGCTTAACAGTTTTTATTGGAAGTTTTCTATATTCTATAAATGTTTTTTTAAACAGGAGTGTCTAAAAGTTAAAAAAATGCTGACAATTTATATAATACAACTTCATGACTATGTAGAGACCATCACATCCCTTTCTCATTTCTAAAGTAAAAAAGAGGTGTGGCCACCGTGACATAAAATCAAATTATAAGACGTAAGATCAACATTTAAGAAGAAATTTTATTTTTAATCTTTTCCAAATATACACATACTAACTGCCCCTTAAGACAAGCCCAGACTTTTTTGATCTTAACAATCAGGGCTATTTAGGCAAAATTTAAATTGATCTTGACCCTCATCCAGGGAAATCTCGTGGTAGAATCACAGAGCCCAGATCTGGACAGTTACATTACTACTGATACATTAAGATTGTGGTAGTGGGATGAAACACTTCATGGGTAATTTGAGGAGAGTTCAGTAAAGGAAGTTCAATAACCTACCCAAGTCTCTGGGTAGGTTTTAGGGACTCCAAAGGGATTAGTACAATATCTTAGCACTAGCAAAAGCAGGGAGTAATTATTGCCCCTAGGTCTGAAGAGGCAAGAGAGCAATGGTGACCAGAACCTGAAGGGGGTGCTGTATGAGTTTCCTAAGGATGCCAATAAGGTAATGCAGACAGGATGGCTTATATGACAGAAACTTACTTTCACAGTTCTAGAGGTTGCAAGTCCAAGCTAAAGGTTACAGCAAGATTGGTTTCATCCCGAGGCCTCTCTCCATGGCTTGTAGAAGGCCATCCCCTCTCTCTGTCTTCATGTGGTCTCTCCTCTGTGTGCACACTTCTGTGTCCTAATCGCCTCTTCTTGCATGGATACCAGTCCTGTTGGAGTAGGGTATGCCCCTATGATCTCATATCACCTTAATTAGCTCCTAAAGGCTCTGTCTCCAAATACAGTCATATTCTAAAGTTCTGGGGTTTAAAATAAAATAAATTTAGGGGGGACACAACCCAGTCTGTAACAGCAGCTGTGTGGATTTTGGTAGAAATCTGGATAGGTAAATGAAAGCTATCTGCCACATTGTATCCATCTCAATAGCAGGTGCTGGGATAATAATAATCACAATTTATTCATGCCTGGTATTATGATATGCCTTTTCCATATTAAGTCATTTTAATACTCACAACCATAGAAAATAGATTGATTAGCCACATGTTGCAAATGAAGATAATGAAAGTTGAAGAGTTTTGATAACATTTCCAAAGTTATGAAGGTAGGAAGTGGCAGAGAAAGAGTAGAATCCATGTAGCTCATCTCTTCTCAACCCTGACATTGTATTGCTTCTCTCTCACACAATGAAAATGGATTATTGATAGAGTTAGGGAGGTACAAAAGCTTTTGACAGATTACCTACTGTTGTCATTGGCCAGCACACATTTTAAAACAGAATCATCCAGTCCAAAAGGAAAGCCATTCCATTCTTCATGTTCCATAAGAAAAGGAACTTTTATTATGTACCCTATGTATTTGAGAATTCAGTGAACACACGGCATGATCTTTCTCTGTTTTTCTGTTTTGTATTGCAGTACTGGGATTGAACCCTGGGGATATTCTATCACTGAACTATGCCCCCAGCCCTGTTTATTTTTTGAGACAAGGGGCTTGCTAAGTTGTTGAGACTGGCCTCAAACATAAGATTCTCCTGCTTTAGCCTCTTGAATCGCTGGAATCATAGGCACAGCCACTGTGCCTGGCTAAATGATCTCTTTTCATAGAAAGCTTACATAAATGAGACATTCAGTGAATGAAAGAATACTTTATTAGTTTGTTGATTGTTCAGTACCATTATTGGTCACAATGGAGGAGAATTATATGAAGTGAGGAGAAGGAGGTCAGCATGTAAGAAGGATTCACAGAGCGGGGAACATGTGTTACACTTTTAGGGTACAGGGGCCACCAACATGGAGGTTAAAGTAATAGAGCATGTGGGGAAAGAGGACATAAGAATGGATCATAGATGACACAGGAAGCCTATGAATGGCTAGGACTTGACTTGATGGACTTAAACAGCAGAGTGACATTTAGGACAATTAATCTGAGAGCAATATGGCTGAATCAAATAAACTCTCTCCAAGGACTCTTCCCTTAAGTCCCCATTCTGGTATATAATCCTCCTTCCATTCAGGAACATCTTGCGTGCGCGCACACACACACACACACACACACACACACACACACACACACACACACCTTGCTGCAGTACAATTCTGAGCCTAAGAAAGGCCCTCTTATTTGTCTTCTGTAAAATAGAAAATAACAGATTTTGTTTTTCTCCTCTTTATATACCCCTTCAAAGGCTTGAAGGCCGATACTAAATATTAGTCTTGTCAAGGCCCAAGAGTTCTACTAAGATGAAAGTCAAGAGACTCCCATCATAAACCTTTCCCTACTATCTCAGTAGTTGTTTTTGTGACAGTTCCTTGGATCTGCTCCAAGTTTCATACAATAATTTTGAAACGTATATGTTGAATCTGGACATAATACCCTAATAATGAGCTAACTAATGCAAGTAAAGTACCACAGTGTGTCTCTCAGCACTTGCATGATACATATTCATTAACATGTTCCAGAATTATGTTTGTCTTTCAAATGTGTGTGTGTGTGTGTGTGTATAGTAATATATAGTATATTGTTGGTTTACATCCAATTTAGTGGTATACCGTGTCCCTTAGGTTTTGCAAAAACATAATTAGGGCTGGTGATATAGCTCAGTGGTAGAGGGCTTGCATAGTATGTGTGAGACCCTGAGTTCCAGTAACTTTATGAGTTGTAAATGTGTATAATATCTTGTGTTTTCTCAAACTCTATATCCAGAGAAAACTTACTAAGGGCCATCTCCCACATCTTTCTTTTGTAGATTGATATATTTGAAGATAGAATCAGAGGTATTGATATCATTAAATGGATGGAGCGTTACCTTCGGGATGTAAGTACATTCCAAAATTCTGAGAACTTTTGCTGGCGAGTAAGACAATTAGCTTAGCTTGTGAGGCTCCCCCTGCCCCCCAACGGAAGAAGCACTGGCATATGCACCCAAGTGTGGAGCTGAAAAAGTCTGGACAAAGCCTCGCTTGTTGGAAGTCGTGCAGAGACTTGGAAAGGAAGGATGGGGTCACTCTCCTGGACATGCACAGGCAGGAAATAACGGTCAAACCAGACACAGGTGGTTGATAACAATCAGAGCAAACAATTTCTAGACCAGAAGAGGAAAGGAGGAAATGAAGGCAGGGAGTGGGGAGGGAGCAGAATTCAATTGAATGCAAGGCGCCCCAAGTGTTCTGTAGGACTGGACTGAAGAGGTTTCCTTGCAGACTTAAATCGGTGCAGCACCCTGCCCCGAGGCTCCCACTTGTAGCCCCTTGATTCGTGATCTGTTTTCTGCTGACAGAATCTATACCAGCCACTGGGACACTTTGTGCTTTAACAAGATAGAAATTGATTGCTGCCAGTGTGTCCCTGTCCATGGCCGCTTCTTTGGGCGGCTGCCGGTGGGGGACGGGAGTCTCAGCAGGCTTGGGTTTTGCAGCTTTTCCCTTTGTCTGCAGCCTGATGTTGCTTTGTGCTGAAGGGTCTGTTCCTACTGACTGTGCTAATGCGGACGTGGAAAGCAGGGCAGTGGAGAGTACAGAAACTGATAGCTCAGATCCAGCTTCGGGGAGGGGGAAATCTTTCCATCATCTGGCGGCAGCGCCTTTTTTTGCAGGCTCACTCAGTGATTCAGGCTTTCATTAGCTGTTTATTAGATATGGTTGTGGAAAATGGTGGGCAAATCACATCTGCATAAGAGAGCTCTTCTCTGAGTCCTTTGCTAGGGAGCTGGGCAGGCAGGCAGTGGGGAGGAGTGGAGACAACCGTGTGCCTGAATCGGGGCCAGTGCCTTTCACTTTCCACAGAGATGGAGGCTGGCCCTCCATCTGCGAGCAGGTCAGGGAATGCACACAGTCCTGCTGGCCAGCTTCCAGCCAGCCTTCACCAAATGGACCACACTTCCCACTTCCATAAACATACTTCTCTCCCTCTCATTAACAGAAGACAGTGATGATAATCGTAGCAATCAGCCCCAAATACAAACAGGATGTGGAAGGCGCTGAGTCGCAGCTGGACGAGGATGAGCATGGCTTACATACTAAGTACATTCATCGAATGGTGAGTGGTAAGGGGACCACAGGGCCTCATCGCCCCTCAGGGATGGGCTCTCTCTCCAGGGAAGATCAGTTCTTCACGGGGACCAACTGAAGGCGGCATGAATCCCAGGTCTCCCTGGTCAGGAGAGGGACAGTCAGTCGAGGTTCCATCTACCTTTGAGACCCTGGTGAGTCACCATGCCTCTGATAGGACTCAGTTCTCCCATCAGTGACAAGGGGAGATCGCTGTGATCTCTGAGAGCCAAGATTCTGGAAAGTCTGCTCCGCTGGCTTGGCCGTTTACCAAGAAATGAGAATTCCTTAGGAGGGTGGAGACAGGGCTGTGAGGAAAGAGGGCTCCTGCAGCTGTGTCATATTTGGTCCCCTGCCTTTTCAGAGAGGCAGGTGGCATAGTGGAAAGGACACATGCTGTTCCATCATAAAGACTTTGTTCAAATTTGGCTTTCTAAAGCACCATGGCCCAACTGCTTAAATCTTCTTGTGCCTCTATCCCTATTCATAAAATGGATCACTAATACTGAGCAGTGTCATGAAGATGAAATGAAGTAATGGTTGTGAAGTATCTGGCACATATCAGATGCTTACAGGGTATTGTTCTTAGCTCACGATAGGTGGGGCATCATTCCACTGTCATACCTGCACCATGGGGCCTGATCGAATAAAAAACAGTAGGAGAAATTTAGAGGGAATTAGACTTGCTCAGCATCTGAGAGAACATTCTGGGCAAATATATCACCCAGCGTTGGAACTGGCTGTTTTATGGCCAGCAATCCTTTTCCTCTTGGTGATTTCAGATGCGCTGAGGAGAATTTCTGCTTGGCTAGGAAGCCAGACTAGACCTGTGACTTTCAAACTGTCCTGTGACGTCTCTAATGGGTTCCCATATGTCCTGGGGGTGGGGCTGGCTCTGGGCCTCCCATCGGCACCTCAGCCAGAACTGGTTTGTGTTTCTCAGCTTGCTTGTTTCCAAGGATTCTGAGATTTAAAAAGGTGTGAAAAATCACTGGACTAGAACTCCATTTCAGCTCTAACACTGCCCGGGGAGAGAGGGTGGGGGGCACCTGAAATGGGCACAGAGAATCACTGACTAGGATGGGCAGATGGGACTGGAAGCAGAAGTGGTCCAGATGGAATAAGTGAGCAGCATGATACAGAAAGCAGTCAGGCAGTCTCAGGACATAGTTTTATCTTAGGGGAAGCAAAGGTAAATCCCAGTTCTGTTCTGTGGGTCAGGAACATAGGAAGGGAGCAGGGTGGGTGCATTAGTGGGTGTTCCCTATCTGAGTCTTCAGGTTTTATGTCTCTTCTTTTACCGTGTGGACTGCTCACAACCATCCCAAAGCAAAAGCCAAAGCATGGTGGTGAGGTTAAAAAATAAGGCCAAGAGTCAAGAGATAAGTCTCCCTTCTATTCCAGTCTCACCTAGTCTGTCAGTGCATGGGCAGGGCTCAAAAAAGGTATGTTTCTGGAAGTAAATTCACCTAAAAGGTCACAGCTGGTTCAGGGTGCTGCCATCCCTGGGCTGGCTGCAGCACATCTGCATGTTCCCAGAACACCTGATGTCTTGTCTGCTTTTCTAAGAACCTGCCAGTCCCAGGAGCTGATAGCTGGTATGAGGGAAGAGCTCCAGGTCTCTGCCAGTTCCTGAGGAGACCTGTCTAGCTCTGCGGGTATGTGGCAAAGCTCAACTCCAGAGTGTGGCTGACTACACCAGCTGTAAGCACCATGTCTCCAAACTTGGTTTCCTGGGCACCAATGTCTTGGGCCTTTCCTCATCACAGAAAGGGGTGAACAGGTCAGATGCAGAAGCGCCTTCTTGCCCACCTGGCTGACTTGCTGAACCTCACCAGGTGCCAGAAAACCAGGGACAATAAGAATTTGACCATGACAAAAGGAATGCAAAGGCACCCACAAGTAGCTGCATGACAGGGCAAGCTATTCAGAGAAAGCCAACATCCAGAAAGTGAAAGAAAATTAAAATGCACTGCTGCTGGCTAGTCCCTCAACAGACTGGGCAGCCTAGTGGACAAGCCAAACTTCACAGTTTATGTCTGAGCAGTCAGAATCAAAACCTGCTTCTTTTAACTCTGTGCCCATCTTTTCATATTTTTACTCTGTGCTGGTGTGATTGGTACTGTTAGCTGCATAGTACTTGGGTTAACTTAAAATATACTTTTGGCGTTATCTTCTGATTTTTGAAGGGAGGCGATTCTGAGAAAACACCTTGTGGTAGATTTATGTTTTGTGATGTATGTGGGCGTGTGTGTGTGTGTGTGTGTGTGTGTGTGTGTGTGTGTGTGAGAGAGAGAGAGAGAGAGAGAGAGAGAGAGAAAGAAAGAGAGAGAGAGAGAGTATTTAAGAAGGATTTCTATGATTTCAAAACCACTTATCACTACTGCCACTTTCTTCTTTTCTGTTTTTATTCCCATGCATGATGAAGACTTATCAGTTATAAAAATCAATTGGAAGATAAAATAGTTGGGAGCACATAATTTCTCATCTCCTTGTCATCAGATGACTGAAAGCATACACTAGTCATGGGATTTGGAAGCATCTAACTCCCCTGCTATTGAAAATTCTGATTTTGCTGGAGTCTTGGCAGCTAAATCTTCTTGGGCCACCACAGTGTAAAAACAAATTGAACTGATGTGGGAACCTCAGGCTGCCTGGGCTCTTCACAGTTGACCTCCCAACCATGTCTCCTCCCTCTCTGCCAAACCCATCTCACACTCCAGCCACAATGGACTGCACGTTAACATGCTTCCACACCCCAGAGCGTGCTTGCTCTGTCCTGGGCTGTGACTGTCCTTTTGCTTTCCCCCATTTCCCTAGCTGGCTACAATTTCTTTACTTCCATACTCAAATGAACTCTCCCTTGTAATTGGCCTTTAAAATTCTTGATGCTGAATGGATAGCCCCCATTCTGGACTTCCACAGCAAACATTCATACTTTTTGCACTGCCCTCTGGTTGGTAACTTACTTATCTGTCTGCTTAATAGACTGCTAGCTTTGGGAGGACAGGGATTGCATCAGTGGTCTGCTAAATTTGTTCTAAAAAATAAAAAGTCTGGATTTGTAGTGCTTACTCATTTTCTTGGGATAAATACTCTCACCATGGACGCTTTCAAGCTACTAAAATAAAACCACTGAACACAGAATTGGGAAAAAAGTAGCCAGCTCCAGAACTCTAGAGTATATCCTAGTCCTTAAATCCCAGAAAATGTGACTTTTAATAGACTTTCAGTGAATGATTGATAAACAAGTAGATGGCATGGTTTCTAATGGGGAGGGTTTAAAGGTATAAGTATGTGGCACTCAAATAAGAAAACTGAAATAAAATGACCATGTGGGCCTGCATTGTTGTGGGTATAATTAATCCCTCCTCTTTCCCTGAAATTAAACATTTCTATTTGTTTCATTTCAGATGCAGATTGAATTCATAAAACAAGGAAGCATGAATTTCAGATTCATCCCTGTGCTCTTCCCAAATGCCACAAAGGTAAACAAATGAAGAAACAGGAAGCCTTACAATTCAATCTCTGGTTTGTTTGCCACCTGGGAATTTAAGTGGAAAACCTTGTCAACTCTCTGTCAATCCTTAGAGAAAAGAGTATTACCTGAAAGATCAACAAGTTGTACCATTCACTCTGGCAGCATGGATCAGGAAGGTTTAAAGTGTTGTCTGATAGGATTGAGGCTGTCCTAATTGTTCAAACAGCCCCCAGAACACAAAGAGGTAGCTTGAGTTTAAATTCAAAAAAGAACATTCATCTGATGCTTCTTATCTCTTGTACGTAAGAGTCAAGATGTGGACATTTTTGCTAACTTCCTTCCACATAAGCATTTTGTTGTACATAGTTCAGTTCTTAAAGCGGCAGAGAATTAAACCTACAGTTACCTGAAATTAACTTTGCTATATGCTAACTTCATATGTGAGGATGCCAACAGGTTGAGAGAACAGGGGCAAAACCATGGGAGAGTATGTTCCAGGCGTGGCAAAGGAAAGGTGGTAGTGAAATAATCATCTTGAGAATCAGACCACAGCACCCTGAACCCAAACCCAGCTCACTCTGGAGGACCCCCGGATGTGAGGACTACACTGAGACCTCTCTGCTCTGGATGAGGGAGGGTCCAATTTATATGAATGGGACATGTAGGGTTGTACAGTAAATAGCCTGTACCATAGGATGCCTTATCATCCTCCCTGACCCTCTCTTGCCCAGACCCTCATTGTCCTGGTAAGTCTCCTTCCTGGTCTCCCATCTCCACTATGACCCCATACCAGTCATCCTCTGTTCTATCACCAAAGAGGAACACCCCAAAATGTATACCTGATCTCTCTTTCTCTCCAGTTTAAAAATGTGGCATTTCCCCACAGAATAAAAGACCACACCTATGTTTCTTAGCGTTATGTCATATATGGGGCCACTCTGAAGAGGACGGTGCCCACTTTGCTCAGTCTTCTTTCTTATTACCCTATGTTCTATCTTTGGATCCTGGACCATGTCAGCGTGCCCTCACATATGACATGTCCCTTCATGTCTATGTCTTTGCCCTTTCTGTTCTTTCTACATGTAATGCCCTTAACTAACTTGTCAGCGGAGTGAATCCTTGCTTATCCTTATATCACTCAACCTCCCTAGGGTCCCCTGAGACCTCTCCTCTCCATGTTGATATATTTCATTGTCTGGTCTTTCTTGAATCAGTGGAATGTGGTTGGGGCTGGGGATACTGGGAATTATTGTTAAGATAACTAGAGTATGGCAATATAAAATAAACCAACTTCTAGTTGGTTTTATTATTATTTTTAAATCCCCTTATTGCCAGAACTGGGGACAAGTGGCTCTCACCACTGCCCCTTGATATGCCACTGCCTAGAAAATAGTTTATGTAGTTTATCTCCAAAGAAGATTTTGAACTCCAAAGGGCAGTTATGGGCTCTTTTTCATTGTCTCTCTTCAAAACTCAGAATGATGCCTGACATACCAGGTGCTGCTTCTAAGCTCATCCTAGGATCCCCAAAGGAGTCCATCTCAAAGTAAAGCCTTACAAGGCCCTGCCACAGCCTCCTCCCCTGCTCACTCTGCTCCAATCACAGTGGAAGCCCACCTCAGGGACTTCGCACTGCTTTTCTAGTTGCCTGGACTTGGACAACCACAAAACTCTGTCCATCTGTTCTTTTAGGTCTTTGCTCATTTTCTCAGGGAGACCTTTCTAGGCATCTTATTTAAAACTGCAAACCTTTCACCCCTGCCTCAGCACCGCCTCTCCTCTTTCTGTTTTATTTTACTCCACAACACATATTACTACTGACGGCACTACCCATTTTACTTAATAATCATCTGCCTCTACCCGCCAGAACATCCGCTCCATGAGGGCAGTCAGAAACTGAGCTCCCAGAACCCCAGGCTCTCAGTTTCTGCCTTTGCCTGACAACAGGAGTCTGATGGGCTCCTTCTACTGCAGGCCAGACCTGGGGCTGAAGTGAAAGGATGATGAATTAGATTAAGCCCACAGCCTTGGCCTGCTTCTCCTGAAGTCACGGGGGAATTCACATCACTCTGTGTGACCTCTGTCCTACCCCTTTCATGTGAAGGTGGTGAAAAGCACGTTGAAATGCAAAGGGCAGGTAGCCTGGGAGACTGACAGAAAATGCTGTGCACATGTGTTTTCCATAATGAGATCTACAGCTTGCACCCGAAGCCAAGAGCATTGCACATGCTAAGACCCTTCCAAAAGCAAAACAGAACAACTCCCAGGATAGTTCAGTAGGAAACGCCCATGAAGGGAAAGCCAGAGATGTTTGGGAACCAAGCCTGGGATCTGGAATCCAGGTTTTTCTCTAATGACCTTTGTTTTTGTCATTGTCTCTCCTGTAGGAGCATGTGCCCACCTGGCTTCAGAACACTCATGTTTACAGCTGGCCCAAGAATAAAAAAAACATCCTGCTGCGGCTGCTCAGAGAAGAAGAGTATGTGGCTCCTCCCCGGGGGCCCCTGCCCACCCTTCAAGTGGTCCCCTTGTGACAGGGGCCATTCCCAGACCACTGGAGTCTGGCCATGCCTGGGGCCCTGTTTTGACAGCATTCTTGTGGCTGAGGCTGGTCAGTGGCACTCACAGCTATTTTTTTCTCATTCCCTCCCTCTGAGGCCCACAAGCCCCAGAAAACCAGTTCTGCAGAATATCTGCCCTTATGACTTGTTGCATTCCATTCCCCACCAAAGGTGAAAATGTCTGATGTGTTCTAACCATCTGATGTGCCCCTCAGTACTTAGTGACTAGATAATGTAAGTAATGTTGCAACAAATGTAAATGACCACAAACACACTCCCGTTGCTTCAGGCTACTTTTATGAATTAGCCAGATGTTTGAGTGTCTTCACATCAAACTGATTCATGTACAAATAATAAAATATTTGTTTTTTGTAAGAGTGTGTTTCACTTATCTCAAAGGAGATAGATACTAATTTATAATGATATGGGCAGTCGCTTCCTGGGACATCAACCAAGTTGCTTAAATATAATATTAAATAAATGTAACAGACTTCTCTGTGATAAAGAATGAAAACCAGGTAAAAACTCCTCTTAAACATAATTATAAAAGCTTTATTCTTACAGTAGAGATTTTTAAATAAAACAACCTTGTATAGGACACAACCATGATTCTGAACAGTGTCACTGGGCTGGGGTATAGCTCAGTGGTAGAGCACAAAAAAGAAAAAAGAAAATCAAACAAACCAAAAAAAGAGTGTGGTTATCATTCTTAAGGTCTGACAATACATGTAAAAATATTTGAGTATGTGTATAAAGTGACAGGGGATGCACAATGCAGGCCAGAGTTGTAGTTTAGGAAACCTGTCTTCTAATTTTAGTCCTAACACTGTCTTGATCCTGTCACTAACTACCGGACTGACCTTTGGCAAGTCCTCTTTCACTTTTCTGAGACTCTGGGAATTCATATGTAAAATGATATGGACAAAGGTCCCTCTAATGACCCCAGAAGGTTTAAGGTCTGGGGCCTAAATTCTAAGTTCTCTTTTGAGAAGTGACTGAGTTTTTATTTTCATAATTAAAACCCCCAAGAGATAAATTTACATTTTCCTTTTAAAGTAAATTTATTGTTAACTAATACATAAAAATATAAAAATTGTACATACTAATACATCCATTTTCTTAAAAGAAACCGTGTCTTTTTTAATATCTTCAAAAATAACTTCAAGTTAATAATTTTGTAAATGTATTTATTTATTCATATATATGTATATAGCTTATCTGATCTCAAAAGAATCCATACACATGTGTTTAGACAAAATACGTATATATGTATATAAAATCTAAATAAATAAATTAGCAAGGTAGGAAGGCTTTATGACCCAAATAGTAGGTTGATATGAAGACTTTTGGGGAGTGGAAACTACTGCTTCCTCTTTTTTATCCCCTTAAAGGCCTGTAAGAGAACTTTATTATAAGTGACAGCAGAATTGAAGTGAGATGAAGATAAAGTAAAAGCTAAGTAAGGCTCAAGTACAGCACCCTCTGTAAAGAGAGAATGGGCCATCTCCAATCAGAGAATGACCAACTGCTCTTCTTGTCTGTGCACTTAGCCTCTTAAACAAGTCTCAACTTTGTAATAACACAGTTCAATCTTTATATGTCACCACATATATGTCCATTATAAATAAGAAATACTTTATATGTCCATTATAAATAAGAAATACTGCTAATGAATTACAAGGCATACTAGTTTTATTATATAATTTAGATGTCTACTAGGTAAATTAAATGTCTTTAACTTACATAGTAGACACCCTAGTAGGGTAGAAGTGGGGTAGAGCTGACTACAGGAAGAGAAAAGCTAGCATAACTGAATTACCCATTTGCAAGACCTATTGATAAGAATCTTTAATTCTGTAGCATTTGAGATCTAGTAGAGTGAACTTTCTTGTTTGGTCAACTTGAAATTCCTGGAAAACATCCCAAACATATACTCATAAAACTTCTTTCTCTATTATTATTATTATTATTATTATTATTATTATTATTATTATTATTATTTGGCCTGAGGTGACACCATTATTAAGGATTCTACACACATGTAAATAAAATGATATCAGCAATTATTACTCTGAACTGTTTCTAGTTTGCAAAGATTTAATAATTTGATATCATTATCCCCTTTTCCCTTCAAAGACCTCTCATCCATGAGTTTCTTCTATTCCTCCTATCCCAGCTGGTTAAAAGAAAGGTCCCTGGTGTTCCACAAGTAGTCATTAAAGTGTTACAGCTGGTACCACTGGTTGCAAAACAAAACAAAACACAACAAAAAGCACGTATGCATGCATAGGCACGCGCACCGCCTAGCCAAGTGATGGCAGCTTGGTCCCTGAAATTTCTATGAAATGTGATGACCACCAACATCAAAGGAATTTTAACAACTATTTTAGAGCGCTGACACTCAGATTAACACATGGTTTATTTAGACTTTATCCTGGTCTTCATGTATCCATCTGCTGATATTTTGGGGGTGGACGTGGAGTAGGGCTGACTTAGTAAAAAATAACCTCTTAAACCCGAGCGAGGCTTTATTCAAATCGAAACTGATTTTTGATGCCAGTTTAGATTCTTGTCTAATATTTAGTGACTAATTTAGAATTTTAAAGGTAATTTTTAATTTTTGTGACTGGTTTCAGAAAATATCTGCCTGTCTAGTTTAATTTAACTTCTATATTGTTCAAAGATGTCTTGGTACATGGCTAGACCCAAAGTATTAGATTAGCTATTTCTCACTCAGTGCTCAGAAAAATTACTGTTGTTGATTCCCTTTTGTTTTCTATTAAATATATCACCTCTTAAAGGGGAGTTTTTCTCAGACATCTCAGCAAGGGGTACAAATTCCCCATTTTGAACATTCCATCCTTGTTTCATGATGTTTTGCCAAGAGCATTTTTCTTAGCCCAGTCACTTCGTCAACTACCTCATCTACTTTGCCAAATACCCCACTGTCACCATCACCTTTGCCAAATGGATTGCAAAGTCCTGTGATCATTGGGAAATGATCCAGAAAGAGTCTCACAAAACACAGGATCTTTCTGTTTGTTCTTAATGAACCAAGAAGAATCAGTGAAACTCACCTCCTAGTAGAAAATGCAAAGAGAAGGAAGGTTACTCTGTGGGAAAATACCCCAAAGAAGCAATGCCTCTCATCCTGAAAAATTACACACTATCTTTCAAGATAAAGAGCTCTGTATGAGACCACTGACCAAATAAACAACAAAATACAAGGAAGAAAGCAAGGACCAAAATAATGACATTCTCAGAGCCTTTATTTCTATCATGGAATTCTCAGTCTGGGAGGGACCCTAGAAATCACATTCCCCCCACCCCTCCAGCACCAAGCTTTTCTTTACATGGGAGGAAAGCAGGGCCCAGGGAAACCGTGGCTCCTCAAAGTTTACGCTAGGGCTAACACCCAGGTGTTCTGGTTCCTAGACTGCAGCCATTGATTGGCAAACCTAGAAAGCTTTCTGGATTTTGATGAGAGATTTGTTCAACAAATGACCCAGGATCTCCCTGAGGTAAAAGAAAGATTGTCAACGAATATGGGGGGGCCTGAGGGAAGATGTACCTCCGTCCTCTGGTGGCTGGAGGATTAAATGATCATGTTGCAACTTGTTCTGAGAGAAATTCTTAGGGGAATTAATTATTGCTGATTCTATGGAGGATGGCTTTTCTTGAGGTGGTTTGGCATATTTGTTTTGTACTGGTATTATGTGAAACCAAGTTATAACTTAAAAGGCCTTAACACCATCACAAAGCTAACAGACAATATCTGCTGTTGGATCAATTTTTAAAAAATGTATCTGGCTAATCTCCAAAACAATTACAATGAAAAAGGGGTTTATATTTTAGTTTCTGTGATACTCAATCTTTCTCATACTCTGACTCTACAAGGGTGACACTTGTTGGAATAATACATCCCTGTTTGGAACATATGCATTATCTTTCAGATAGTAATAGAAGAAATACTTGGGTCATGCTAAGTCTCTTTCTGTGAACAGTATTCTTTATCATGAGGTGTATCCACAGCACAAAGGAGCCTTGCTTATTTAGTACAGTTGGCATTCTGAGAGGCCTTATGCCCAGGCAGGATAGCATCAGGATACTTGGTGGAAGGAGGGGGCTTTCACAGACCCTAGACTGTCCCTCTATCTGTGACTGTGTATTTGATCTCAAGTTCTTAGCCTCAAGCCAAGCAGGTGGTACCTTTAAGAGGAATAGTCAGTTTAGTCAAGTTTTCTATTTAACTTCTCCAGGAATCTGTGAGTATGGGCCTAGGTCACATTTATTTGAGAGATTAGGAAGTGCTACTTGAGCCTTTGCTAAATATGACAGTCTTGGTTTTGGACCAAAGTGTACATGGGCAAAGGTGACCGTGTGCTAGGCCTCCTGCTCTTTTCTAGAAATTTTCTCAAGAAAGGAGTAATCGTAGCCCCCGGGTCTCTCGGGGCTTGTAAACTAAAACCATGAGGGCACACATTTTTTGAACCCTGCCTGACCTCCCTTTGCTCCCTTCACCAGGAAGGCGCTGATGGCAGAAGGCAGCTGGGGAGAGAGGGGAAAGGTGGTGAGAGAGAGCGTAGAGAGAACTCCTGCCTGATGGATCCCATTAGGCTTAGTGTGCAAAGCAAGTTGAGATGAAGTAGCTGCTCTGGTATGCGTCCAAAACTGCTGTTCTATTTTTAGACTCTCCTGCGTGCTTCTTAGCCCAGCGTTGTATGCCTGGGCACCTGGATCCGCAGTAAAACATGGAACTGAGCCACTCATTTGTAAAGCTGGAAGGAAGAAGGCCATTGATGCAGGGCTTGTTTATTGCTGACAGGGAAGAGGGACCTGGAATGTTAATGAGGATAGCTCTCTGAAGCATGCCTTCATGGTTAGCAAGGAGTTCAAAGGAGAAGGCAGACTCAGTTCTGTGCCGAACAAATGCGAACTGTTGATAGAGGGAAGGAGAAATCAATTATGCTGTTGCAGGCTTCCATGTCATTGTGTTGGAGTTGTTAGAAAAGGTAGGACAAGGACCAGATCTCCAAAGGAAACAAAGCCACATGGCCTTGAAGTATAACGAGTTTGCCATGGCAACTGATGGAAATGAGCCTCCCAGCACAGAGCAGGTGTGTTATCTTACAGAATAAACATACTTCTCTCACTCCCTGGTTTTTATAATAAAACCTGTGTTTGGATTACTTTCCCTCCTCTTTGTTACCTAGAGAAGTTGGCTGCTGCTCAATCACCCCAGGCTCTAGTGAGGCGAATGTAATCGGTGTTATCAAAAGGGCTGCTTTTGAAAAGGCTGGCGCTAGGCCGGCCTGCCAGCCTCATCGCTGAGTGGCAGCTGGGCCGCAGGTACCTGCCTGGCCTTTGCCATCTCACAGGCAGTGCCCTCCACAGACAGCTGCTTGTAGCTGTGTTCATTTAGGCATGACAATGAGGCCTGGCTCTCAATAATGGCAGTGGTCAAATGCTCCACTCCTCTGAGGAGAGAAGAATCGTGTTTAGGTGAGGCTGGGGCATGACCAGTTTTCAGCATCCTGTATTATCTAGGACATGGGCCAATGTTCCTGGAGTACAGGGGTTAACTGATTTTATTTTGCAATCTGTTGTTACCTGTGAAGTTCAGTTACTCAGAGACTTAAGAGAAGTTCTGTTTCGTAGAGTTTGAAAAATCCCTCTCAAATGGGTTCTGGATGGTAGATTCTCATGGAGGAAATGCACACAAAATGTGGAATTTTATACAGTCCTCCCAAGGTAAAAAGAAAAATAATAGTTTATTTTTAATTTTTACAAGGTCAAAATAATGAAAAAGCAGAATAGTCATATTTTCATTACTCTCATTTATGACTAAAAATAAATTCACTCAACTCTAGTTTCAAAATGATTTTCAAAACAAGATGCTCATTCTCAAATGGGCTCCTAGAACACAGACAATTTCTAAACACAGTTGTGGAAAGCAGCTGACCTGAGGAGAATTTGTGTAGCCAGAGAAACTGCAAAATAGTAAAGCAACAGTTTATGATTAGAATGCTACCCCTCACTGCTTCTGCCTGGGCTTCCACTTTCCTCCAACAAGATGCCCAGCACCCCTACCCTGGCCCCTATCCTCCCAGAGGATACTCAGGCTGTCCCTTCACACATCACCTTATCTTTGACCCCAAGAGGAAAAAAAAATATGGCTGCTTGAAGAACTAATTTGAGCAATGGTGTCACTCAAGGAAAGGGTTTCATGAGCTAATCCTTCCAGGTGAAATACTATTACTAGGCACTAAACACCCCTACTCGTACTCCAAACACAACCATTGAACCGTCACTCAGATCACAATTACTCTTACTTTTATACTCAGTTTGAAGTGCAGGTGTCTGTTTTCTTAGTCCTTAGTAAGTAAGAAGTTACAAATTTAGGAGGAAAACAGGAAAGATGACTTAAAAACTGACATGCTGATGGAAATGATACCTGACATTTTGAGAAGGCAGATTTTTCATGCAAATATTTTGAAGTAGCTTGAAAAACAAGCTCTAAATATTCAAATTTTTAAAAATCCAGTAGTAGTTATAAAAACAATCTCATATCTAATTTTCACCCAGGTCAAATCAAAAGAGCCACCACCTTAGTGGTTCAGATGGATATACTGTAATAATAAACACCATTCAAAAGTTCCCAATAACATCACAGCTCTCATGACTGACTGGCTTTAAAGATAGTGTCTTTACTATTTTGTTTTCTCTATTTCTTTAACAAATAGTGTTTTCACCATCGTGTTTTCTCTATTTTGTTTAAGAAGCTCAGCATCTCATTTACAGAGTTTCCCTAATGTGAGTCATTCACTTATGCTGTTCACAGATGACTATCCCCAACAAACCTTAACCAAGTCAGGGCTCAGCTCAGCCAGCCTTACATGACCTTGTCAGAGCCTCAGTCCAAAGAAACCTAAGATCTAGGTCCTCAGGCATCAAAGCAGATTTAGCAGAGGGAGCACTTAGGACACTTCGTATTATGTCTAATAAGTGGCTGCCTAGTCTACTTCTGACTCAGGCTAGCATCTGAGTGCTGAAGCAGAAGTCGGTCCCTGACACTCCAGAGTATGAGAGGCCTGGTTCCATCATGCCACCAATTCTAATGAAGCTGTCATTCAAAAAGGAGTTCAACAGATTGGCAGCCAACCTCTATCTACTCATTAAATGCCTAGTATGTGCAATATACTATGTTTGGTATAAACAGGAGTGACACACTCTTGCCCTGCAATTATTTAAAATGTAGTTGCGGACATATGATGTCAGCAGGGGAAAGAATCATTAACCACCCAAGGCAGTACACAGTAAATGTGAAAGAAGTGACAGCTGGTCTCTTTTTGTTGACCCTCACTGTGACCCAAGACTGAGCTCAGTTTCAAGGTCAGGTTTTCAAAGAAGCAGGTGACTGCAGATTTTTTCCTAAGAAGCAGAAACCTGTTCATTCCTCCTTCTCAGATATACCTTTTAGATTATCATATTCAAAGTTCCTATAAATCACCATGTAAATGAGAGCAGAGATTAAGAGACAGAATGTAAAAAATGAGAAAAATCTGTAAAAGCACCATGGAACGTGCTTATTAAACCAATAGACAATGCAGCCCAGAGGGCATCCATCATGCCTTCCTAAAGAGCAGCCTAGATCCCTGCCCCAGAAAGGACTAGAAAACATTGCAGCAAGTAGGAAGGTGCAGATGTGCTCTTTACACTGAAACCTTCACAGCTGAGAAGGCAGAAACCTCCAGAGACAGAGTAAAAGGATTTCTGCACGCTGCCTGATAGGGTTGGGGAAATATTTAAAGTTAAATGTTTCTGCTAAATATACAGATAATTGAGGAAGCAGGAAATGATAATTTGCTGGAATGGGCAAAGAAATTCTATGAATGAATAATGGCATTGTCCAAGTTCCCCAAATACAATATGGGGCAGAAAACATTGACCAAGCTGAGTCTGTGATGTACTTTCACACGTTTTTCCATTGGCTTGGTAAAGCTTTTAATCAGACATACTTGGGTTTGAATCTCAGTTCACTTACAAGTTGTGTGACCTTAAGCAAACTACTTTATCTCTCAGAATTTCTGCTAATAAAATGGGGAAAACAGAACTGACTCCTGGGGAGGTTGTCAAAATAAGGTAAGATGAAGGATAGAAAGCTTCTAGAATAGTGCCAGGCATGTAGTAAATGCTTAAAAATGTTCCCTCCTTTCTTGCCTTTTCATCTTGCTTCCTATCCCATGGTTATGAAATATTTATGGGAACTTTGAATATTTTTTTCAAAAAAGTCAAACAGTAAATCCTAACAAAAAGAATTTTTCATTTTAAAAATGAAGCCTTAGGAGAGGTCAATAAGAGCTTTTGAGCTTAAAACTTCCATCTAGTTTTTCAGAGAAGCTAATCAGCATAGTTTGTTTTCTTAATAAAACCTGAGAGAAGCCACAGCAGACTCACAGAACAATCCCAGCATCTGGAGACAGGCTTCTCTCTTCTAGTATCTTGCTAGGGATCAGGGCTCCTGGCAGCACTAGCTAGAATGATGAAAGGTATAGCATATTGAAACCTGCCAATGATGTTTAACTTTAAAGTAAGGAAACTTACTTTAGAGATTCACAATGGGGCCTCAAAAATAGGATAATGGATTTGAAAGTATTTTGAACAGTAATCTGAAAGACAGTATTGTGTTCGCATTATACCTGTTATTTAAAAAGGAGAATTTGAATTCAGTTGGGAATCATGCTATGCTCTCCTCTAGTTCTGCTTTTCAAAAAAAAGAGGGCTCACTGTCATCTCCAACATAGCCCGTTAGGTAGGCTAACCACAGAGGAAAAGCCAAGAGGACAGGTTAAGCAAACATTTAAACTAAAAGAGGGTTACCATATTAACGTGCATCTCAAATCTCTCTTTTTTGTCTTTTAGGAGAGAAATTCTCTTGTGTTAACTTAAATAACTTTCATTACCTTGTTTCTTAAATTCATACAAATATATAATTATGTATACAGGCTTTATAGTCATAGCTCATTTAAAAACTATACTAACACAAAGGGAAAAAGTTCTTGAGATCTCTTATTTCTTTTAATAAATTAATTATTATTATGAGATACACTTAACCCACTGAACTGTATATTTTTTATTTTTAAATATTTATTCTTAAGTTTTAGATGGACACAACATCTTTATTTTACATTTATGTGGTGCTGAGGATCGAACCCAGTGCCTCGTGTATGATAGGTGAGCACTCTACCACTGAGCAACAACCCCAGCCCCTACTAAACTGTATATTTAAAAAATGGTCAAGGTGGTTAATATTACATTTATTTCACCATAATTTTTAAAACTATAAAAAAAATCAAATTTACAGATTAAATGAAAACTAAAATAAACTCAAATGCAAAACATTAGACCAAGGTGAAGATGCTTTTTGTTGAAACTAAATGGCCAATGATTAGTTTAATTACAATATATACATGTGATCACAAGAGCATAATATGATGCTTGTAAGCATTTTATGTTTTAATTGTTGACATATATTTGATTTTGAGCATGATACAGTCATTTTACTCATAATCATTATTATCATCTGTTTTTCCTCTATCAGGTTACTAATTGGAAGCTATCAGTTATTATTTTGATTGGTGTAACTGATATGAAAATGATGTTTTCTAAACTATGATATTGATAAATATCTATCTATTTATTTATTTATTTATTATTTTTTCTATCTATTTATTTTGTACCAAAGATTTAACCTGGGGCACTTTTACCACTGAACTACATCCCCAGTTGTTCTGAGACAGAGGCTCAGCAAGTTGTTGAGGCTTGAACTTAATTCTCCTGACTGAGCCTTCTGAGTTGCTAGGATTATAGTTATGTGCCACCACACCCAGCTATAATAATTGTTTTCATTGATTCATTCTTTTTTTTATTGTTTTTTTAATTGTAATTTAAAAAAAAATTTAATAAAAATCTCTTTACAGAGAATATTTGTAAGTTGGTATCATATAAACACAGAATCAAACCTGTGCTCATAACCAGTTGCTTATATTTTGACAAAAGGGACTATTTTGCTTGGCTTCTTCTGAGTTCAGTCCATGTTGCCAATTAGCCCTGTAATGACTCAATTTCCTCACAAAGTTTCTGTATTGAAACTACTGTCAAATTTCATTTATACTGGATACCGTGATCCATTTGGTCTTTATTTTACATGAATGCATCATTTGTGTATTAAATCAGCCTTGCTTTTTGCTCATTAGTCTGTGACAATTCAAGTACCAGGGTTACTTTTACGATATGAAATAGAAATTAATTTATTAAAAAAAATAAGAGACTAAACTCAATTGTATCTTATCACTAAAAAGGAGTAGTTTGAGCTTTCAAACTTGTAATTCAATGATTCTTATCAAACAGAATGGTTTTTATTTTGAAGCCAGTACAAGCCAACATGATGACTACCAATACATTAAAATTAAAAGTTAAACATCACATAAGTGATCATGTAGTGCCAACCCAATTTTAAGACAAAATAAAAACACTAGAAGTATGTGGTTGTACAGTGAACATCTCAGGTGAGCCAGATAAGGTTTTTTGTTTGTTTGTTTGTTTGTTTTTTTGGGGGGGGGATACTGAGGATTGAACTCAGCAGTGCTTGACCATTCAGCCACATCCCCAGCCCTATTTTGTATTTATTTAGAGACAGGGTCTAGTTGAGTTGCTTAATGCCTCACTTTTGCTGAGGCTGGCTTTGAATTTGTGATCCTCTTGCCTCAACCTCCCGAGCTGCTTATGCAAGTTCTTTCCTTTTTTTAAATTTTGAGACAGGGTCTTGCTAAGTTGCTGTTATGGTTTAGATGTGGTGTCCCCCAAAAACGCACATATAAGACAATGCAAGAAGGTTTGGAGGGGAAATGATTGGGTTATAGCATTAGCCTAATCAGTTAATTAATCCCTGATGGGATTAACTGGGTGGTAACTGGAAGCAGGTGGAAAGTGGTTGGAGGAAGTGGCTGGTTGGGGGCGTGGCTATGGGGATATATTTTGTAGCTGGTGAGTAGAGTGTCTCTCCCTGTTGCCAGATCTCCTGTGAGCTGCTTCCCTTTGCCACACTCTTCTGCCAATATGTCCTGCCTCACCTTGAACCCTGAGGAATGGAGCCAGCCACTTATGGACTGAGACCTCTGAAACCGTGAGCCCCTAAATAAAACTTTCCTCTCTACAGTTGTTCTAGTCAGATCTTCTAGTCACAGCAGCAAAAAAAAATTGACTAAAACAGTTGCCAAGACCAGCTTTAGATCATTATTGAAATGAAAACACAACATTGTTACTGCTGGACCTTCAATAAAATATCCAGTGACTCCTCTCATTTCAGGGAAAACTAATATTACATGCATAGGTAATACATCTTTTAAAGAGTTAGAACATCAGAAAGGTGGGGTGGGGAGGGCATTCATATGGGAGGGAGGCCTGATATAAGGTCTTGGGCTAATGCAGGATGAGAAGGGTCAGCTGTCTCAGAACCAAAGAGGACTGAAAGGTTAGTGCTGTGCAGGGGTACTAGGTTCCCAGGTGGGTTGAAGATAAAGGTGTGGCCTGGCACAGGGTTTCAGAGCCCACATGGAGTGAGAGAGTGTTTTTGCAAAGGGATAGCCTACTGTGTGGTATTGGTGTCCCAGAAGGTTGAAGAGGGAATACCTGAAGAGAGGTGACCCAGGTGAGGTGAGGGAGGTGTCTGCATAGGAAAATAGCCCATCATGGGTTGTTACAGCCAAAGTAGATGTGCCACATAATAGGATACAATAAGAACACAGTGTCACTTCTGTGAAGTTCCTGACAAAAATGTTATAACTTAATCATGAGAATACATCCAACACAATTTGAAGAACATTTTACAAAATAACTGGCCCATATGTTTCAAAAGTGAGTAGGATACAAAAGTCCAGGAAAGACTAAGGAATTATTCTAGACTTTAAAAGGCTAAGGAAACATGACACATATTTACAACATATGGCTGTGAACTGGAATCCTTTTCTGTCAATTACAGTATGTCATTAGGCAATGAAGAAATCTGACTGGGACTTGAGGATTTAGACCCCAATGTATCAATGTTAATTTCCCAATTTTGCTGTTTTTACTGGAATGTCTCTATGGAAAAAAATTTGGAATAAGATATTTTGGTGTGATGGAGAAATAAAAGTTGGCAACTTCTTTTCAAATAGTTCAGGGAAAAAAATGGTCTTTGCAATTTTCTTGCAACTTTTCTGAGAAATTGAGTTGTTTCAAAATTTACAAGTTAAAAAAAAAGTCCCACAAAAGAGGGTGTAATTAAGGAAATTATAGTATATTCACATGAAGAAATGTTAGGTTGCCTTTAAAAATGTTTTGGAAAAATAATAATGACACAATAACTTTGTTTTGATGTATGTGTGGTACTAGTAATGGAACCCAGGGGTACTATACCAGTTAGCCAGTCTTTCTTTTCTTTTTTTTTTGAGAACCAATAAATGGACTTTTGATTCCTAATCACTTTTAAATTTTATTATTATTATTATTATTATTATTATTATTTTGAGAAACAATAAATGGGCTTTTTGTATCCTAATCACTTATTTATTTTATTATTATTATTATTATTATTATTATTATTATTATTATTATTATTATTATTTTTGAGATAGGATCTTGCTAAGTTGCCCAGGCTGTGATCCTCCCAAGTAGGTGGAATTACAGGTGTGTACCACCATGCTCAGCACATTAAGTTTTTAAGAAAGAGGATAAAAAATCAAGAATAAGTATGACCAATTATGTAGAAATATCATACCTTATAGTAAAAGCTCCCATATGGAACACTTGTTATGTGTCGAATACTAGACTAAGAAATTTGTATACTTTATCTCATTTAAACTTCTCACCCACTTTACAAAGTAATTTCACTTTATCAATGAGTAATCTGAAACTCAGAGAGGCTTATAACTTGCTGGGCTTCTTAATTAACCTCTTGAACTGCTCAGGGAAAAGTCTGAGGGGAAAATATTAATAAAAAGGAGCTGGGTTGTGGCTCAGCGGTAGAGCATGCTCCTAGCACATGTGAGGCCCTGGGTTCGATCCTCAGCACCACATAAAAATAAATAAAATAAAGGTGTCCAACTACAACTAAAAAATAAATATTTAAGAAAATATTAATAAAAGTAGTCTCTGGGCAGTGGGTCTATGAATGACTTTTAGATTCTCCATTTGTAGTTTTCAGTATTTTTAAAAATATCTACAATGGCATGTTACTTTTGTAATTAGAAAAAAAGAAAAAGCTATCATTTTAAGTAACTCATTTATTGTGGAACAATGTTGTAAAGATACATTAACAATTTAAAACTATACCAAACAACTCAAACTAGTAACAGTGATATTATCTCTTGGCTGAGATATTTGTGGTGATTTTTCATTTAAAATATTTTGCTTCTCTGGAATTTATTATTTCTATAATTTTTCATTCAGTCGATAAATAGCACCTGATGATTTATTTTTATAAGAAAATATTTTAAAAGTAAAAATATATAGTGTAAGTCCAAATTTGTAAATTTTATTAAAAAAAACAGAAAGGATATTGATGCTTAGTTAAAGACTGGGCAATAAAATGTTCAGCAGTTGTATGTCAGTGACAAGTTAATAGAAATCTTACCTTTTTCTTTCTCAGTTTTTAGTAAAACATATTACTTACATATTCTATCTTTTTTTTTTTTAAAGAGAGAGAGGAGAGAGAGAGAGAGAGAATTTTTAACATTTATTTTTTAGTTCTCGGCGGACACAACATCTTTGTTGGTATGTGGTGCTGAGGATCGAACCTGGGCCGCACGCATGCCAGGCGAGCGCGCTACCACTTGAGCCACATCCCCAGCCCTTACATATTCTATCTTGACTATGGCTTCAGTGCTTTTAAGAGTTCAAAAATATTTGTTGAATGAATGTTTTGAGTACAAATACTGATCCCCCAGTTAGTTTCTTTTTTAAAAAAAATATTATTCTTTTTTTATTACTTATTATTATTATTATTTTGTATTATAATTCTTAATACATCTTTATACCACAATTTATCATATCTCTGATTGTATATAAGGTATGTTGACACCAAATTCACATCTTCATACATGTATCTTGTTTGTATAATGATGAGGATCTCCTTCCACCGTCCATGCTATTCCCCTTCTCCCTCTCTTTCCCTCCCACCCCTATTCCCTATATAGAGGTAATCTTCCTCCGTTGCTCTCCCTCCCCCCAGTTAGTTTCAAAAACATTAAGCTTTATTTGTTTGTTCCCTTATGACAGCAAACTTTATATCCAACCTATGCTCTGCTATGCTTGAAAAGACTTAAGTGGAGCCCCAAGTAGGGAGCTCTAGTTGCCATTTACTGGGTGGCAGTGATGGGGACAGTGATGATACAGGAAGATAAGGTGAACAGAAAGAGGGGACATGCTGTTCAGAGGCACACAATGTCATTTTACTGGACTTATTAAAATTTCTATGCAATCTATTTCCAAGCAAACTGGAGGTGACACATACTGTATATACATATCCACTGGGGATAGACCTCATATCGTAAAAGCTAGGTTTCTTGGTAGTGATATCTGAGATTCACAGATGAATGGAAGAGTAGGAGAGGTTGGTTGGGTTGATCAGTTAAAAATTTGTATTTTACTTGTAATTATGTAGCTCATTTCTCAGGTTTATAAATTAGTCTGGACTATAAACCCTAAGAGACCAGAAAAGAGGCCAATGTGGAGGAAAGAAATTTCTTAGCAGGTACACACATCAAGGAAATTTCCCAGTGTCTCCACCCCACTTACCTGTCCAACTTTCTAATTATTTATGGGGGAGATTATATGCTATAGTGATACTGCCAAATTTGAAGAGTCTCAAAGACCATACAATGTAGTCCTTATGTATATTCAAGCATAAGTAGAAGAAACAAGCCTTTAAAGTCATCCTTGAATCCTCTCTTTCTCTTATACCCTACTTACAATCCAATACATTAGCAAATTTGGTTGCTTTACCTGTAAACTAGACTATCTAGAGTCTGACCATTGTTGCCCTTATACTTTACTTGGATTATTGGAAGAGCTTCTGAATCACTCTCTGTTTCAAACCTTGGCCCTCTGGTATATTTCGTACTCAGCAGCTGCAAGGACTGCTAAGAAACCTAATTCAGACCATGTTTTTACACAAAAACCTTCAATGGCTATTATCATTGTCATAAGGCCCTACCTGTATCCCGTGCCTGTTCTCTCTTTGACTGAATTTCCTGCAGATTTCCCCTTGCTCACTTCACTCTTTGACCTCCTTGCTCTTCCTCAAACATGCCAGGTATACTTGTTCTTGAGAGTTTACTTTGGAAGACAGCCTTCTCTCTCTCCCTGAGGCCCTCTTCTCAAATGTCACCTTTTCAGAAAGACCTCTTCTGACCATTTATGTCAAATACAATCGGCCTACCCAGACACCATCTCATTTACCTGGCCTTTCATCTTCATGGCAATCATCACCATCAGGACAGTTTTGTTCACCATGTGTGTCTGATTTTTCCTCCACACACGGTATGATACACTTTCTCACATTTTGAAGTTGGGTGTGGCTTAGTGACTTTAGTCAGTGAAGTGTGAGCAGAGGTTCCACATGCCACTTTCAGACTTAAGCTTTAAGAGTCAGTGTACATGGGCTGGGGTTGTGGCTCAGTGGTAGAGTGCTTGCTTAGAATGTATGAGGCACTGGGTTTGAGCCTCAGCACCACATAAAAATAAATAAATGAAATTACTGTGTCCATCTACAACTAAAAATATATATATATATTTTAAAAGTCAGTGTACATATAATGCCTGACTTCAAATGAAACTATAGAGCTATAGTAACAAAAATTACATGGTAGTGACATAAAAATAGACACATAAACCAATGGCAGAGAATAGCAGACTCACTCAGATAGTCATCTGATCCTTGAAAAAGATGCCAAAAACATACATTTAAAAAAAGACAGCCTTTTAAACAAATGGTGCTGGGAAAACTGTTTATCCATGTGTAGAAGACTGAGACTAGACCCTTATCTCTCACTCGGCCCCAAAATAAATTCAAAATAGATCAAAACCTAGAAATTGAAACAAACTATGGAACTCCTAAAATAAATGTAGGGTCAGTACTCCAGCATATAGGCACAGGCAATGACTTTTTCAATAGGACTCCTAAAGCTCAGGAAATAATGCCAAGAGTTAATAAATGAGATGGCATCAAATTAAAAACCTCCTGCATAAAGGAAATAAGAAGTAAAGAGAAATTTCCCAGGATCTCCACCCCACTTACCTATCCAACTTTCTAATTATTTATGGGGGAGATTATATGCTATAATGATATTGCTAAATTTGAAGATTCTCAAAGACCATACATTCTAAGAATGGGAGAAAAATTTTGTTAGCTACTCTTCTGACAGAGGATTAATACCTAGAATATATAAAGAACTCAAAAAGCCTAACACTAGAAAAATAATTGGGAAAATGAATTAAACAGGCACTTCTTAAAGGAAGAAATACAAATGGCCAACAAATATATGAAAAAAATGTTTAACATCATTAGCAATTAGGGAAATGCAAATCAAAACTACACTGAGATTTCATGTCACACCAGTCAGAATGGATGTCATCAATAATATAAATAAATGCTAAAGAGGATGTGGAGAAAAAGGAACACTTTTACACTGTTGGTAAATCGATATAATAACTGTGGGAATCAATACGGAGGTTCCTTAAAAGACTAGGAATGGAAACACCATATGACCCAGCTATACCAATCCTCAGTATTTATCCTAAAGCATTAAAGTCATCCTACTATAGGAATACATGCATACCCATGTTTATAGCAGCACAATTCACAATAGCCACACTATGGAACCAGCCTAGGTATCCGTCGACAGATGAATGGATAAAGAAAATGTAGTATGTATATACAATGAAGTTTTATTCAGCCATAAAGAAAAATGAGCCAGATGCAATGGGATTACATAACTGTAATCCCAGCAATTTAGGAGGTTGAGGCAGGGGAAATGCAAGTTCCAGACCAGCCTCAGCAATTTAGTGAGACCTGTCTCAAAAATAAAAAAGGGCTGAGAATGTGGCTTAGGTAAATCACCCCTTGGTTCAATACTCAGGTCCTCACCTTCATAAACAAAAAAGAAAAGGCTGGCATGGTGATGCACACCTGTAATCCCAGCAGCTCAGGAGACTGACTGAAGCAGGAGGATCAAGAGTTCAAAGCCAGTCTCATCAAAAGTGAGGCGCTAAGCAACTCACAGAAACCCTGTCTCTAAATAAAATACAAAATAGAGCTGGGGATGTGGCTCAGTGATTGAGTGCTTTGAATTCAATCCCAGTACCCCCCGAAAAAAGAAAAACAAAATTATATCATTTGCAGGAAAATGGATGGAACTTGAGGCCATTAAGTTAAGCAAAGTAAGTCAAACACAGAAGGTAAAGGGTTGTAAATTTTCTCTCATATGTGGAAGCTAGAGAGGGAAAAGAAAAAGGTATGGGGAAATCTTGTGAAAATCAAAGAGAGATCAGTACAAAAGAGGAAAAAAATGGGAGGGGGGAGAAAAAGGGGAAATACTCTGGAATGATATCGGCCAAATCATATTGTTATATAGTATGCATGTACAAATACGTAACAACAAATCCCATCATTATGTACAACTATAATGCACTAGTAAAAAAGGTGGGGGAAACAAGCCAGTGTACAGTTTATCACACTATCTTTTCCCTTTCCCACAAAGACAGCCATAATCCAGACGGTGGGTCTGTCTCTAGACAGCCCGGGTCCCAGATTGAAGTGACACAGAGCAGAGACCCTGGTTGATGTGTAATGAACGTGCAGCGTTAAGTGAGAAATTAACTTCATGTTCTAAGCCACTTAGATATTGTGTTGTTTATTGCTCCAAGACAATCTGGTCTATTCTGACTGACACATTCTATGACATAGTGCATATTTATCTGTTGCTTATCTCCCCAACCACTTCTAAACTATTATCTCTATAATGGCAAGACTCTGTTCACTGCTATATCTCCAGTACCGGGAACTGTGCCTGACAGAAGGAGGTATTCAAAAGTATTTGTTGGTTGACTGAATGAATGATAAATTGATCACACTAAGTGAAACATGAAGATTTAACAATGGCAGGTGAATACAGTTCTGGACTCATCTACAAAAACATTCATTCTACATGACCTGAATGTGAACATAGTGGTTCCTGCTTTAAGATCACCAGACGCAATTTGAAAGCATGAATTGCTTCTGGGTGAAAGCACATAAAGTAGCCAAAGTTACAACACAAATGGAGATCTGGCATGCTGCTGAGGGGACTCGGTGACAATCATAAATAGAAAGCAGTAGCAGTGTTTGTGTGGATGCTGAATGTTGATGTGGTTTCCTTTCCCTGTGTGGACATTAGCATTTGAAATGAACAGAGCTTCAGAGGCCTAGGGTTTTATCTGCTGTTATCATAAATTGGTGTGTGAGCCCCTCTAAGGACTTTTGCAAAAGCTGTGTGTGCTTTTGTGAGCTGCTTTCTTTTCACATGCTTCCTCCTGGTATGCCTGAATTTGGTGGGGATAATGCATTTCCTGTATCATGTGGCACAGTACAAGGAAACTCATTGTATCCCTACAGAGGAAGAGTACATCTGTAAGTAGTTTTTAAGAGTGTACTGAAGGATCTTGTTAGAGTGACTTATTCTCCCAGTTCCATTTGGTTGATGAAGTGGATCACGTGACAGATGTGCATAATAAACCTCTTCAGTTGCTGCCAGTGGGAAGCACAACCTATAAAATGCAAAATCTCATGGAATCATTGAGGGCATGATCACACAGGAGAGAAGCTGGCCTCATTTTGAGTTGTCATTTCTTAATGCTACAAACAATATACCAGTGTTAGTAGGCTTTTGCATTTACTTTCCTCCCAAACTTTCCAGTTTGTTCCTAATTCAAACTGGAAAAGCAGTTATTTATGCATACAATTCCATAAAGAGCAAACATTATAAGATGTACAAGTAATTATCCATTAAACATATTTGCAAGTAGTCTTTTTTTTGTTATGTAATAAAATTTTATTATAGAAATGATGTTTTTACAAATAGTCCTTCTTCCTTCAACACTAAACTTTACAAATTTTTCTTAGCTTCATTGCAAGGAGTCTTAATGCTTTATCATGAAGAGGAAACATTACTCAGAGATAAGATTGCTAGTTTTTTGCCCTTTCTCATCTCTTTTCATTCCCTTCTACATTCTTTTCTTTCTCTGTACCGTTAGCCTTCCTCCACCTTCATACTCAGTAAATCCCTAAGGAATACCATCATAAGGGATATAATTTGTCCCCCATTTTCTGTGGGTGGTATAGAACAGTGTATTCAAATCAAAAGACACAAGTCGACAAACCTATTCTGGGAGTAGTCCAACTTGCAGCACACTCTGGGTGCTTTTGGGTCACTAAGAAATAGTGATTGGAGAAATAAAAAGCAGCAATGTCAATTCTAGTCCTACATATTGTAATTGGGGTAATGAAAAAAAGACTAGAAGTTCATTCTGTTCACTTCTACCATGCAGCTTACATATGTGCTCAACCCTATGCTAGGCATTGTGTGTGGGGGGGGGCGGGGGTAAGGAAGCAGCACACATGGCCCTTAACAGAAAAGGACAGTGAATAAATGATGCATATGATGACATATCCAAATGCTATAACAGCTGTACAGATAATAAGGCTTTAGATGGTCCCCCAGGAATACCTCAGTGAGACTTTAAATTGTCAGGAAAGGCTTTAGGCAGGAGGCAGGAACTGAGCTAGACCTTGAAGGACATGTAGTTTTGGGATGCTGTCAAAAGGGCAAAATACTCCATTAAAAGGGTCAAGGTACATGACTTCTTGTCAAATTCTGATCCAGTTCTGTTGTTTGGGGCAACTTGTTTCATAGCCCCAATTTTCCAACTAACCATATATGTCAGCAGACAAGTCATCTAAAGAACATTTAAAAAAATATTCATCAGATGTTAGCAATTAATCACAACTCAAAGTACCAAGACATCACAGTGTAAGCTTTAAATTGATTATGAAGACAGCAGAATGATTTGTCTTGTACACTAATGAGTGTCATGGATTCAGTGCTACTGAATTTAAGGAAAACAGAAAATATAATCTGGAAAATGAGAGCTTAATCTTCTAATAACAACAGCTTCTAAGAATTCTTTTGGACACTTTAAAATATGTCAATTTGGCACTGGTGAGTTTAGTGAGTTTTCCTTTGTAGACAGAAAGCTGGCACTGGGGCTCTACAGAAAACCCCCTGGCTCCTGGGCTACCTCATTCCAACTCTGATTCTGGCTGGCATCCCTGGCTCTTTTCTGCAGAGGAATGGCAGGACCTGGCAGCAATGCTGAGTGCTCACAGGGAGGAATGACTTATTCTCAGGGTCAGCAGGGGTGGAGGTGAGAGGCAGCTCAAGGCCAAGTGTTTGACTTCCTGACCTTTCCAGGAAAGTGTAGCACTCTCTAATTTATTCCTAATTGGAATACTGTGCTGTGGTTTTCCTGGCCACAAGACATGCCCTTTTAAGCATTTCCTCTCAAAAAAACCTTTGTAGGATTTGACATCATTGTTTCAATATCAAATCAACTACCAGTGAAAACTTTTTACTAAAAATTTCTTCTATTTTTATTTCACATACCTCATTACAAGGTTTCTGAGATCATGAGCTTCGGGTTATTAGCTCCTTTGGTTGTAAGGGGTTAGAAGAAAAAATTAGAGAGTTTATTAAAAATAAGAAACCCTTTTGGACCATCTTCCTTATCCTGATGCCATGAATACTTGAATGTGGGAGCACAGGGATGTGGTTTGAATATGCACATACATACATATTCCTATACATCACATATTTTAATGAAAACTATTATCATTGGACACTTAACCATTTTTAAGTTTTAGTTGTAGTCCTTCAAGTATGAGCATCTGAAAGACGTGTGTGCAGTTAGCTGAATATACAGACAGCTAAGGGGTCTGCTGGACACCTAAGATCAGAGTGAGTAGATGATTCTTCTAGGGGAGGTTTTTCTCTCAGTGTTTTAATTTTCAAACTCTGTCACCTCCAGTCCCTGCAGGGACTGAGTCATGGTGGATACTACTCAAAAATAAGAATTCTCCAGGAGCTTTCTCTGGAAAATTAGCATGCAGAAGGCAGTTAGCCCAAGAAGCCAAGGATTTGGCTATAACAGTAGAACATTAAAGTCACAGGATAGTAAAAGGAATCTGAGTTTTCTATATTTTAAAATGTTTATTGTTTCAGCCTCAGCATTGGTGAAATCCTGATAAATGAATTAACAAATTTGCTTTTAGAGACTTTACATTAGTGACATACTTTTTAGGTGCTGAAATTTAGATGCCCTCTGAAAATGACTTGGAATAATTGTATTTGTTAAACTGGGCAGCACTGATATTGCATGCCATACAAATCAACTTTCATTATTTTTTAATGACTCTTTGCAATTATTTTTTTCAAAAACTTTGCAAGCTGGACTTGTGTTTACCTTGCTGTAGAATGCTTTAAAGGGCATTTCATCTAATAATAGAGAAAAATAATAAATTATAGATGCCAAATCATATAGTAATGATTTAGATAGCGCTAGGGAAAGCATATAAGTAATGAAATGAAAATTTTCCTAATCAACCTCTACAATGGAGCAAAAAAGAAATAGCTGTCTGAATAATTAAGGAGACATCAACATGCCTGTTAATATGCTAAATTGAGGACTTTTAAAAAAACTTGAAATCATCAAACAAAATACTGGAATTTTTTACCAATTAAAGTGAAGAAATTCTGTATTTATGAATGAGAATGAGGTAATTTTATTTTAAGTCTGGAAATACAGATACCAAAAAGAGGAAGGAGAAGGAGAAGGAAGGGGGGGAGGAGAAGGAGGAAGAAGAAGATGATGAGGATGAGGAGGAAGAAGAGCAGCAGCATTGTCTTAATCTTAAAATTTGAGGAAGCACTACAATGAGGTAGTTAAGAATTTATCTGGGTCTAAATTCTGATCATGTTCTTCCTAGCTATATGACTTTGGGCAAAATCTGTTTCCTCAGCTTAATATGGGGAATATAATAGTTCCTACCTTATGAAGTTATCATAAGGACTACAAACAAAGCACTTAAAATATAATCTAACAGAGTAACACTCAATAAAAATGGGTTATATGATATTCTATCATTTCTCTGCCCAACACCCTGGTGGTTTCTCTCCTTACTCTGAGCCTAAATCTTACCATGTTCTACAAGGCTCCACACAGTGACCTGTTTTCTCTTTGATCTTATCTCCAATCACTTTCCCTTCCTCCCTCAGTTCTGGCATGCTGTTGTTCTTCCTGGTTACTCCTCAGGACCTGTGCAGTAAGGTCCACCTGCCTCCTCCACACGTCTCCTGGCCTTCTTTAGTTCTAACTTCAGAAGCACCTAGTCAATTTCCTAGACATCTTAACTAACATGGCAACACCTCATCCCACTGATATTTCTTTTTTCTTTTTGGTACCAGGGATTGAACCAAGAAACACTTTACACTACTGAGCCATATCCCCAGCCCTTTTAAATATTTTATTTAGAGATAGGGTCTCACTGAGTTGATAAGGACCTGGCTTTGAACTTATGATCCTCCTGTCTCAGCCTCTCAAGCCACTAGGATTACAGGCATGTACTATCGTGCCTGGCCTCCACTGATTTATCTTAATCCCATTTCCTGCCTTATCATTTGCTTTAGTAGTAACTACTTCCTAATATACTGGGGTTTTCTTGGG
Organism: Ictidomys tridecemlineatus; assembly: GCF_052094955.1. NCBI lineage: Eukaryota > Metazoa > Chordata > Mammalia > Rodentia > Sciuridae > Ictidomys > Ictidomys tridecemlineatus. Next base: position 50,694,994 of record NC_135484.1, read on the forward strand.
GGGGGCTACTAGGGATTGAACTCAGAGGCACTCAACCACTGAGCCACATCCCTAGCTCTATTTTACATTTTATTTAGAGACAAGGGTCTCCCTGAGTTGCTTAGTGCCTCGATTTTGGCAGATGCTGGCTTTGAACTTGTGATCCTCCTGCCTCACCCTCCCAAGCTACTGGGATTACAGGTGTGAGCCACTGTGCCCGGCTCCCTAATATATTATGTATTTTGCTAATTTACCTTGGTTATTTTCTACATCTCCCATATAATATAAACTCCAAAAAGATAGGGATTTTTGTTCTAATCCAGGCACTTTGGCTATATCAGAGAATAAAATGGAATCTTTTTTTTTTTTTTTTTCTGGAGCAGATATTCCAGTTGCATTCCCCTGTGCCTACAACTGTTTGGCATGACAGCATCTATCAACAATTATTTAATAACTAAATGAAGAAATGGACTTTGCTTAATTTCTAAAAAAAAAAAAACCCCACAATAATTATGTCCTGTATTTCCTAATTCCAAGGTTTAATGAACATATATTTTTTTTGCCACAAAAATTTGTCTTGGTTGCCATGATGATTATCAACCATAACTATAGCAACAACCATTCTTTAAAGACCTGGTAAATACAACTCAAAAGTGAAAGGCAAGGTTAGGCTTCCCTTGCCATGATGTAGCTGTTCTTTCTATGTCTCCATCAGTTCATCTGAAAGAAGAAATAATGGTGCTTGCAGGACTCCCAACCCCCAAACCAGGATTTCTGAATTGCCATTTCTACCCTATCTATTTAATAGTTATAAGAAGGCAGGAAGTTTAAATATGGCACATAATTTCCAGAATCTGAATATTTTTAAGAGCAGAGTATAAATACTATGAGTTATCACTGTGTAATATCCACTCCCCTTCTTCAGGGGACTTTTAAGATTTTTTTTCTAGACACATTGTTGAGAGAGGGAGGGGGAAGATAAAATGTCCTGAATGTCTGCTGTGTTCTAGGAGGAGCTTCATATACTTCATCTAATTTACTCCTCACAAAATACAGGTAATACTGTCTCAACCTCTGGATGAAGAAGTGAAGTGAACCAAGGATAAGTTTCTTGCCCAAGGCCACCTGACTAATAAATAAAAGAGCAAGACATAGAGTGTTTATCAAGGGTATGACAACAACTTTCATTTTTTTCTTTTGTCCTTGTAAGCAGTTTCCCAAGCATTAGACCAATTTGTACCTCTTCAGCCAACAACTTCAGAGTTCAGAATAAATTTTTGCATCAGCCAACCTGGATTATTAGGATCTCAGCAGGTTTTTTTTCCTTTCATGGGTGACAGGACCTGCATACCAGGAATGGGCTGATAGCAGAGGAAAAGTAGCATCTGTAATTGATTTGGGAGATGAATTTAATTTGGAGGAATAATAAAGGAAGAAAAGTCAAAGCTGAAGATGAACAAGTATACTGCTGTGGTTAAGACACATCTGTTTTCACATTCCAGATCTCATGTTTTATGATATTTTGTACATTCAATGATTTTTTTTTTAACACCAGTATAGGCCAGGCCCTCTTTTAGGCACTTTATCTATATCAGAGAATAAAATAGAGTCCTTTTTTTCTGAAGCAGATATTCCAGCTACATCCTTGCTAAGATTCAATTGTTTTATACATAAAATGGATAGAATAATATCCATTCATATGGTTGTTGTGAAGATTAGATGATCAACAAATACTTGAGATATTATACACACATTGTGAGTCTGGGTAAGTAGGATCAAAGTGATATTAACAGAAACAATGAAATCATCAATATAAGGATACCCATGTGCCCTGATAGACTTTAAATAAAGTTGAGACTGTAAATATCCTGGATTCCTGAGTTTGACCTGTGTCAGGTAGGCAGGAGAGGCCTCTGGGTTAGGGCACGCATTCTGTGCTATAATGGCTCTGTGCGCTGTGTCAATATGCAGGGACCTTGAGGAAATGAGAATTAGACTCTGAGTGGCTGTTCAGCAGGCACGATGAACACCCAACTATTTTCTGAAATGAACTATGAAACTCTGCTGTTGGAACTAAAGACTGCACAGTAGTAACCAAAAAGTTGAAGACTGAAGGTTGAGACTATTTTTTTCCTGTATAATTGCTAATTTATTTTTTAAAATGTTTTAATTAGTGCATTATAGATATATATAATAGTGGGGTTCATCTTGACATAATCACACATGCATGGAATATAATTTATTCCATTTCAGTCCCCAGTACTTCCTTCCTCCCTCACCATCTCTCCCCCATTCATCACCCCATTTCCCCTCCTCTACTTCACTGGCTTTCCCTCCAGATATTTATTGTTTTTATAAGTTGGTACTTTATAGGTGTATATACAAAAGTGGAAATGACTGTGATACATTCACATATACACACAGTGTAATCTGATCAACGTCATTTCACTTCCTCCCCTGTCCCATCCCTCCCAGGTCTCCCTCCATTCCTTTCCTCCATTCTACTCATTTCCCTTCCATTTTCATGGGCTCCCTTCTCTACTCACCCCCCTGCCATTTTTCTCTAGCTCAAGAAGAGACTATTGAACAGAAGACCAACCTCTGGTCTATATGAGTACTTAGGTCATCTGGTGAGAGATTGGGAAAGCAGCCTGAGCAGCCAACAAGGGCTAAAAGCATAGATTATTAAGAGCTGTATGTTTGGTCACCAAAGATTCTCTAGCTAGCATAGCTTATGAAAACTGCTGTTTTCAAGAAATATTTTCATGAATCCTTAAATAATCTAATGTCTTCCTGTTTTTGCTTTTGTTTTTAAAATTTTGGCCCCTGAATATGATTTCAAATATAATGGCAAAATATTTACTTTTTCTATGAGCTTATAAATTGAAGTGGTTCTCACAACAACAACAACAACAAAAAAACCATTTTCATCTAAAATTGTAAATGAGACCAATTTCAGAAATAGTTCTAATACTTGACTTGGGTTTTTTGGTACTAAGCACTACGCCCTGGCCTCAGGCCTGTAATGGGTCACCTTACAGCTGCACCTCAGGGCTTCTTGCCAATGAAGCTAGTTTCCTGGCAGCACTACTACCCTAGGGCTAAACACCACAACGTGGACCCCATACCCAACCCGACTAATAGCAATTCATATGACTGCAACTCTATCTAGCAAACAACTGGGAGGAGTCATCTGGTGTAGCATTATAACACCCTCTGACATTTCTGGGAGAAAAACAGGACTAATTTTCATTAGTTTGTCTAGGAATGAAGATGGGTGTTTCTCAAGGTTTGATTTATAGCTAGAAAATTATAGATTGATATAACACCACATAAAAGGGAGAACAAATGTCACTTCCATTTGTAGTCAAGTTTGTAGCAGCTCTTTCAAGTGAGCAGATCAGAGACCAGCTATTCTCGTTTAGGGACCAGAAAGATCAGGGTTTGAAATCTGGTCTTCCTATTAACCAGGTAGGGGAGTTTGGGCAGATATCTTATAATTTCATTGGGCCTCAGTTTTCTCACATATAGCTGATTAAATTAATTCTAAATCTGTCTTACCATTTTATTACATATGTACATGAATTTTATATTTATAGCTTTCCTATTTTGGGGTAACCACTTGAACCTCATCCTCTTACTACAGAAATCTGAATTTCTAAAAGTCTGAAGCTGCTTAAGAATCTCAGAACTGAAGCACGAAAAATTGTAGTGTTTTAATCTCAAAAGGCTATTTAGTTTAGTTTAACTTTCAAATATTTCCAGAGTTCTGGTGTACAGGAGGCATTAATTGTTAGAGACCAAGACTGAATTCTTAGCTTTAAGCATTTTTATTACAGTAGAGACAAATAAACAGGTAACTAAAAGACAGTGGAGTAAGTGCCACAATAGAAGTGAGTGACAGGCCAGTCTGGGGTGAGGGGCACAGGGAGTCAGAGAAGGGTTCCTGGAGAGATGACATTAAGCTGAGGCTAGAGGGATGGAGAGCATCTTTCTAGGTGGAAAAGCAGTAAGTGCCTTTGTATATTACAGAAAGACCTCTGGATCAGTGAGTAGAATTGACCACCCGTGAGCAACTGACCAGAGTTAACAAAAGAATAGAGCTCAAGGCTCAAATCCAAAATCACAGGCTCAGTTAAATGTCAATGACATGAATCAAAGTTTTTGGGTTTTGGCACAGGTGAAACATCACAGTCTCTGCTATTGCTGCCACCCATATAAATTAAGACTTAGGGCTCTTTCCTGAGCCCTAGGGTTAGGACTTCTCCTGAGCTCCAATGTCTGCAGTAGTAACCCATCAACTCAGCTCAACTACATCTTAGGTTTTTCATCTGAGAAGCACCACCATCAGTCCACTCTAGGGATAATGATGCTCTTTCAGTTGTTGAGTGTCAGGGAGGGATAAAGAACCTAGCTCTGATTGGCTGAGGGGATAAATCTTTGTTAGTGATGGCTTAGTTATAAGACATGATGAATGTCTTCAAATATTCAAAGGATTGTTGACAGGATTAGATTTATTATGTGCAGGTTGGAGGGGAAGAGTAAGAACCAAATGAATATATAAGTTAACTGTAAGTATATTTTGAGGGGTGCTATGCATACCTGTAATCCCAGCGACTGGGGAGGCTGAGGCAGGAGGATCTCAAGTTCTAAGCTGGCTTAGCAATTTAGCAAGGCCCTAAGCAACTTAGTAAGACCCTATCTCCAAATTAAAAAAAAAAAAGGGGGGCGGGCTGGGAATGTGGCTTGGTGATTAAGCATCCCTGGGTTCAATCCCTGGTTACAAAAAAGAAGAATAAGAAAAAAAGTAAGTGTATTTTCCCTGAATAAGAAGAACTTGAGGTAAGTTGTGTTGCTAAGTATTGAGTATCCCTACACTGCACTACATAATAAGTATTTAAAACAAAGGCAGATGGTCATCATTACCCTAAGTATATGTAAGAAGACACAAAGGATGTGGCTCTACTTTGTGTACAACCAGAGATATGAAAAATTGTGCTCTGTATGTATAATATGAATTATAATGCATTCTGTTGTCATATATAACAAATCAAAATTTTAAAAAAGTAAAAAATTAAATAAATAAATAAATAAACCAAAGACAGAATGGCAACTTCACTAGGATGCTACAAAAGGGAGCCGAGCTTGGCGGCACATGCCTGTAATCCCAGTGGCTCAGGAGACTGAGACAGGAGAATTGCGAGTTCAAGACTAGCATCAGCAAAAGTGAGGCACTAAGGAACTAAGTGAGACCCTGTCTCTAAATAAAATACAAAATAGGGCTGGGTATGTGGCTCAGTGGTCAGTGCCTCTGAGTTCAATCCTTGGTACCCACCCCCCACCCATCCAAAAGAAAAAGGATGTTCCAAAAGGGATTTTATGCTTCTAATAATAAGATTTGGATTGTGGAGCTTCTATGATTCTCTGTTTTTACAATTGGCCCAGGTCAAATGAGGTTCAGTTGTTCTAATTATCTATTCCTCATGAAATATGTACTGTCAGCTCTAATTAATTCACATTTCCAGCACATTATTTTTACACTTCTAAGCAAATATATACTTATTGCATATTGTGATATCTAAGAAGGCAATCTAGTGGGGTTTCTTTCCATTTAATAAATTAATATATTTACTGCTAGGTAGTGAAACTGCAGTACTTGTATGAGGAAATGGGCAATTAGGTACGTTCATACACCACACCCACAAGCCCAGTTTGGCACATGCATATTGCCTTATTTTAGGTATACTTTGCCTGTATACTTATGTGCTGTAGAGACTAATATCTATCCTCTTACATATTCTGAAAAAATTTAACATATTCTTCCTTTCTTTTGTTTCACTTTTGTTTTTTTATTGTGGAAATTGTGCTGCTGAAATATCAGCTCCATTTGTTTAAAGATCTGGAGGGGGTGAAAGGAGAGTACAGTTAGTGAAAAATGAAGGTATTATTGGCAATTCTGGCGGGTGCCATTTAGATTTAGATTCTGTAAACCCTGAATTATTTTTGGAGAGCAGTGGTAGAAGATTTTATATACACACACACACATACACACACACACACACACACACACACACACACACACACACATATATGCAGACTACTCTGTTGCCAACATAGTAAAATAAAATATATAATTTGTTTTTACCTGTTTTCTATACTTGGTACATATTAATATGTTTTAAATCAAATATAGTAAATAAAACTTGGTTTTAAATGAGTATTTGGAAAATATACTACTGAAAGCCTAAAATATGTATGTTTTAAAACAATATAATAGCCTTTTCAAATAGAGAAAAAGAATGCAAAGCCATTTTCTAAGTGTACAAAATCAAACAACATTAAAAGAAACAGTCAAAATGAGCTGGCTCATCTCTAAAAAACCACAGAATGCAAATTCCTTTAATATATTGTGCAAAGGAATGTATCCTTCACTGTTTCCTATATTCTACTTTAGAGATGCATATGCTCAAGTGCCCATTCAAAAAAAATAAGGAAAAAGAAAAAGAAAATGGATTTCATAGCTACTGATTCTGACAGTTTATTGTGCACTGAGAGGAGAATGGGGAGTGGCTCAACCAGTACCTAAGCACTCTGGGAAGTTACACGCAATGCCTCTGGGATGGTGGTTTACTGTGCATAGGATGAACAAATAATGTCTTTCAAAATAATCCTGTGGAGGGCTTCTGCTCAAAAAGTCATCATCATCTGGCCTCTGTGTGTAAATGGAAAATTATAGCTATACATTGTACTGATATGGTAGTGTACCACCAAAAATACCAAGCAGAACTTGGGGAGGCAGCAGCAAGCAGCTTTATGTTATTGATAGATCTTTTTTTCATGCCATTTTTTTTTCATAAGACACAAATGTTTTCACTAATGATTTTGTTATCAAAATAATGTAAGCAAGAGAACACCAGGCAAAATCCCCTGAAATCACTATAGGAGTAGTGCAGGTACCCAGGTGGGGAACTGGGCAGAAAAGGGCAGTGGGCCATTTAGAAAGATAGAGCAGAACAACTGGGAGCAGAGGATGGGGACAAAGTCTACAAAGTAGGGGAGCAGATGACACAGAAGATGCTACAGCTGCTTTGTGCAGCTGCTCAAATGTCTCCTCTGCTTCAGAGAGGAGCAAATGTGCTTAGAAATAAAAGGCAAGGGGGATAAGAACAATGTACCTCCCAAATGGAATATAATCTCCACAAGGCCCATCCTGTTTTCATGAGGTGGTTATTTTTAGGATTCAAAAATAGGCAAAATAACTAACCAGCAAATCCCATGCACTTCTTAGCTGCAAGCACCATGGGTACTCTCAAATTACTGAGAACACATTGTAATTTCTAAGCCAACTTCTAAAGATGAACTTGTAGTGGGAGCTTTGAACATTAGAAATGGTAACAATTTAGTAATATGATAGTTTATGGTCTTTCTCAACTGTTTCTGAACCCATAAAATGCTTTGTCACATGTAACTTTAATGTATATTTGCGTTAGACCATATAATTAATGGATTTAGCTTACTATTTCTTGCCTTCAACTTAATACAAAGTAGGAGTGGTTGATCTGTGAATTCTTATGATTTCTAAGAACTCTGAGCTGTATTGAACTGTGTACTATTGTAAGGACTGGCTCTGATGAATTTGAAATCCTATCCTGAGGAAATAAATACATGGTTGGGGAGGAGTGCAGGAACACTCCATCTACCCCTGTGTGGTGGGGCTGTAGCAAGACACACCCATGCATAAGACACTGTCCCTGGAACCCAAGAAGGGTGGGGAAAGTTCTGCCACATTTCTGCGATTGAGAGCCTCAGCACCCAGCCTGGGAGTGTGACTCAGTCATGTGCAAGGTTAGTCCCCCACACCTCTGAATTTTCTTCAGGAGCTATAGGCATCTTAGACATGAGAGTTTTCAGCTCCTCAAGAGTGGAGAGCATTTTACAATCAGGAAAAGATACTCTTCAAGACTGTCGAGAACTGAGAAAAATTGCAAAAAGGAAGAAAGAAAGTTAAAACTGACTGATGACTGGGTTATTTCACAGATTAAAAAGTAAATCAGGCTGAGCATGGTGGCACATGCCTGTAATCCCAGCAACTCAGGAGGCTGAGGTAGGAGGGTTGCAAGTTCCAGACCAGCCTTAACAATTTAGTGAGACCGTGTCTCAAAAATAAAACAGAAAAGGCTGGCGGCGGGTGGATGTAGCTGAGTAAAAGCATCTTGGGGTTCCATCCCCAGTATTACAAACCAAACCAAACCAAACCCCAGCTTTTAGCAATTTGCTTAAAGTCATACAGGAGAGTCAGAATTCAAATAAAGGTTTGTGAGAGTACAAAGCTTCTTTCTATTGCCACAAATCAACATGGGTTCTCACTCTTACCTCTTAAGGTATATAACATTCTAACAGAGAATGCATATTTCATTCTTTCAAGAATCGGCCCCATTTCTGAGGCTGCATGCCATCACAAGGCAGGGGCACTCTTCACTGATTCCCTCAACCACATAGAACCACTTAAGCGTGTTCCAAGGCCTCCAGCCAGGCCTGAGTGAAGACCAGGGCTAATGCCTGCTCAAGCTCCCAGCTCAATGAGGCATACCACCAAGTCTGAATGGAGAATTAGGGGCAGTGGTCCAGAGCATGTTGCAGTCTGAACAGCCTTAATGAAAACAAACATTCTACTAAGTAAAAACACTTAAATTTGCTGAGAGATGCTCCTTACAAGCATGTTCAGAAAATTGAGAGATTCACTGAGCAATTGATTTAAGACTACTCATGCTGGTCTTCAGCTTGAAGCTACATTTGTATGAGTAATCGAATCCTACTCTATCCATTCATAAAGTATATCCTATTACTTCCCCAAATCTGTCTGTTCCAGAGATGATGTCTGTCTATTCATTGTTTCCACATGCTTCTCTCTCATTCCTGCCTTCTTGCCCCAGCTGGTGTTTAATCGTCTCTCTAAAATGCCTTGCTTCTCTCCACCCAGCAAACCCTATCCTATCTTTCCAGGCCAATCTCAAAATTGACCTTTTCTTCATGGAGTTTGTCTTGATAACTCTGTTCAGGTATATCCTGACTAGCAAGTCTTACTCAACATTTTCTTATCTGATTATTTTTGCCTAGAACTTGACTATAAGTTCTCTGTAAATTCTCATTATCTCATTTTTGTAAATGTATACAGTTACCAAGCTGTAAGCCTCTTGAAGGCAGAGGCTCTGTGGACATACAAAAATGACTGGCAAACACAGAGTACCATAGCAGTGTTTCCTAACCTCAAATTTCCTCCCTCTCTTCCTTCCTTTCAGTTTAAACCCTATGTAAGCTGAGGTACCCTGTCTGATATTCAACTAACTTGCCTCACATACCAATCTCTGTAGAGGGGGAGGGGTTTACAGTTTTCTTTGTCACTGTTTGGAGATTCTGGGAGAAAATGAGGGAAGGATTTACAATTTTACTTCCTCATCACCTCTGAGTCCAAGCTCTTGCTTTTAAAGGGTTAGTGCAATGACTGGAAGGAGTGAATTGTTACCTCTGAGCCCAATATCTCACAGACATGGAATTTGGCTCCTTTTCCTGCCTCAGTAAAATGAGCTGAGGTGGGAGTGATATCTGCTTAGGAGAAAAGCCAAAAGTAGGCATTTATATCCTAGGTCTTTAAATATTAATACTTCATTGTGGGTACTATTTTCTAATTTTTTAGAAGAAAAATACCTTGTCTTCATTGACTCTTTACTACTTAAAGTAGAATGCTGGAAACATAATTACAATTTTCCATTTTTAAGGACTCATGAAGTATAGTATTAGCATGTGCCATAATAAAGCATAGTAGCCAGGCATGGTGGAACACACCTGTAACCCCAGCGACTCAGAAAGCTGGGACAGGAGGATTGCAAGTTGGAGGTCAGCCTCAGAAACTTAGATTCTGTCTCAAAATTAAAAAAAAAAATTGGTACAGATACATCCATGTAAGTATATACATAGATTTTTCAGGTTAATAATAATTTTACCTTAAAGATAAATTACTGTGTTTTCCATTTCTTTGGTCCATATTGGTTGTCTCTTCTTTTTGAGAGAGGCAGTATAATATAGTGGATAAGATACAGACTTTAGAGTTAGGCTACATGGCTTCATATCCCATTGTACCACTTACTAGTTATGTAACCCTGGACAAATTACTTAATCTCTGTTACAAATGGGAATACGAATATTACCTATCTCTTATGGACAAAACAAATATGTGTAAAGTGTTGTGAATAGAGTTTCACACATAGTAAAAACTCTATAATGTTGGTTACTCTTTACTTGATATCACATGATTTATGCCATATATGCATTATTAGGGGCTGAGGCATTCCCCCCCATTTATATGTCGAAGCCCTCTACTATCTCAATATGACATTATGACATTATTCGCCTTTAAAAAAAGTAATTAAGGGCTGGGGTTGTAGCTCAGTGGTAGAGTGCTTGCTTCACATGTGTGAAGCACTGGGTTCAATCCTTAGCACCACATTAAATAAATAAATAAATAGTAATTAAGTTAAATGAGGTCTTGGGGTGGCCATAACCCAATAGGACTTGTGTCCCATAAGAGAAAGTTAGGACACAGACAACACAGACCAGACAACATGGGAGGACACAAGAAAGCAACTATCTTAGTTCAAATTGCTATAACAAAATACCATAAACTGTTTGGCTTATGAACAGCATTTATTTCTCACAATTTTGGGAAGTCCAAGATCAAGGTACCAGCAGATTTGGTACCTGCTGGGGACCCGTTTCCTTACAGATGGAGCCTCTTGTTTTTTCCCCTCACACGGAAGAAAGGATGAGGAGTCTCTCTGAGGCCTCTTTTACAAGAGTGCTATTCATGATGACTTCACCCTCTTGAAATAATCACCTGCAAAGGCTCAATTTCTTAATACCATTACCTTGGGATCAGGATTTTAACAAAAGAATGGGAGTGGAGGAAATAAGCATTCAGATCGTTGCAGTGGCTACCTGCAAGTCAAGAAGAGAGGGCAGCTTCTGAGAGAGTAATACATGAAGCTGTGAAGGCGAAGCTGAAGTTAGAATGGAGACCCCAAGAATTAAGAGATGTCACTATATGGAACATCTCAGAAGAAACTTATCTTGGACTTCTAGCTTTCAGAATCGTGAGGAAATAATTTTCTGTTGTCAAGTCTAAGGCACTGGCAGCCTAAGAAACTAATACAAGTATCAAAATTAAATATGGTTAAATAAAAAAGGAATGATTCGACATTAATTTGCTGTCAGCATTAGATTGGTCAGTTATCTCCAAGAAGTTTTGTTATAATTGGATATGAGGTGAGGTATCCCCCAGAAGCTCGTATGTTAATGCAGGAGGTGAAAAGTTTAGATTATGAGAGTTATAACCTCATTCGTCTTTCTCAGTTTGAAAGGATTAACTGGGTGATAACTGTAGGCAGAGGAGACATGGCTGGACATGGTGGGTCACTGGGGGTGTGCCCTTGGGAGGGTTCATATTTCCTGCAGTCCCTTCCCCTCTCTCTCTGCTTCCTGGCCACCATGAACTGAGCAGCTTTCCTCCTCCTTGCCCAGATTGATGGAGTCGGTCAACCATGGACTGATGAACTCATGGTCTAAAACCACAAGCCAAAATAAACATTCCCTCCTCTAAGTTGTTCTTGTAAGGTATTTTGGTCACAGTGACGAAAAACTAACACAGAAATTGGTACCAGGAGTAGGGGCATGACTGTGACTAACTTGACTATGTGGGTTCAGAGGTCTGTGGAACTGGTTTGTGGGAGGAGTTTAGAAATTTTGGGAGATGCATGGTAGAGAAGTCTTAGAATGTTTTAAATAGTGCTTAATGGATGAGTCTGGTGGGAGCTCAAAAGACCAGAATGCCAAATAGGAATATGGATGGTAAAGACTATGCTCATGAAGCTTAAGAGGGCAATTAGGATTCTATTAGGAATTGACCTGGAAGCCATTTTTTGTTATATTCTGGCAAAGAAGTTACCTACATTTTGCTTATGTCCTAAGGTTTTTGTGTGAATATGAATTTAAAGGTGATGTTCTAATTAATCTGGCAGAGGAAACTCCAAGATACCACAGCATTCAGGCAGTGTGGCATGCATGAATTTTTCTGGAAGCTTAAAGCCAGGTTTACTGAGAGAACTGGAAGTAGATAATAAAGCCTAAGGATTTTAAAAACTTACAGTTTGGCCATAAAATGAGTGTAAAATTAGGGTCAAAGAAGACATGGTTGTTGAAGATATTACCACCACAAAAGAGAAGGTAAGTAATTTGCACAGAGAGAGTAAGAATAGATGCTTGATGACATCTCAAGAATCAGCAAGATAACACTCATTGAAGGCTCAATGTTGTAGGAAAAAAAACTCCTTTAAGAGATCATGGAGGCACCCTGCTCCCAGAAAGTTATTTCCCCAGAATTCTTTGCACTGTACATAGCTTCCCGGGCACTCAGAGACCATTGCAGTCCCATGGTCAAAAGGCCCCAGCTACTGCTTGAGCTGGAGGCAGACCTCAGTGTCATCCACCTGGTGCTCCTTCCTTAGGAATGCAGGATGCTAGAGTTAAGGGGTCATGGGAGCTTCCATCAAGATTTTGAAAGAAGGCTGGAACCCAGGCAAAGTTGGCAGAATTGGAATCTCTTAGGGCAGCTTCTGAGAGAGTAATACATGAAGCTGTGAAGGCAAAGCTGAAGCTAGATGTCAGTAATATGGAACATCTGCCAAGGAAAGCTACTGGCTGTGGACAGAGCTAGGCTAAGACAAAGGCCATGTGGGCTGTAACTGGCAATGCTATTGGGGTAGAACTATGCAAGCCTTTTGGAGAGAACATCTCACTGCCATGTGCCCATATTGTGAACAGGGAGATACAGGACCAAATATTGTCCACCTGGGTTTCAGTCTTGCTTTAGTCCCATCTCTTCTTTCTCTGCCTGTATTCCTCCCTTTTGGAATGGGAATGTTTACTTGGTAACATTGTATATCGGATATATGTAACTTCCTTTTGATTTTTACAAGGGCTTACAGCCAAGAGTTTGCCATGAGTTTCAGATGAGACTTTGGACTTGGACTTTTGGGCAATGCTACAACTGTTAAGACTATGGGGCCTCTTGGAAATTCTAAATGCATTTTGCTTTGTGAGATGGACATGAGCTTTTGGGGATCAGGGACAAAATATTATGGCTTGGATATTAAGTATCCCTCAAAAGCTCTTGTGTTAATGCAGGAATATTCAGAGGTGAAATGATTAAATTATGAGAGCTGTAATGTAATTGGCCCATCCTAGTTTGAATGGACTATCTGGGTGGTAATTGTAAGCAGTGGGTCGTAGCTAGCAGAGGTAAGTCCCTAGGGGCATGCCTTAAAAGGGTTCATCTTCCCTAACTTCCTCCACCACCTCTTCCTGGCCACCATGAGCTTTCTTTCCTCCACCACAGAGTGATGGTGTAGCCAACTATGGACGGAACCTGTAAAACCATGAGCCAAAATAAACTTTTCCTCCTCTAAGCTGTTCTTGTCAGGTATTTTGTTCAGAGCAATGAAAAGCTAACAGGTTTTAATATTTGTGAGGCTGAAATCATAGTGGTTAAGAGCATTGTGCTCTTGTCTGGTCATGCCATTTCCTTAGCCATGTAACTTAGGCAAGTAAAGCCTAAAAACATATACAAAGACTGCATAAGCTCTAGTACTTCATATGTGTGTTAAATGAGATAATGATTCAAGAAATGACTACCTTATTGATTTTTTGGTTGTTTTTCTTTTCTTTCTTTCTTTCTTTCTTTTTTTTTTTTTTAAGAAATTAGTTGGAAAAATGCTTGAAGGGGTACCTTAAAGTAACTTCATAAGTAGCTGTTTTGTGATTCCTGACTTGAGGTATGGAAAAGTTACAAAATGCAATGGAGAGCCTGGTACATAATATAACATTTAGTTAATAAAATCTGTCTGCATAGCCACATATCTAAATGTTGTCTTAAGGGGGATGGCATAACATTTTCTCAGATTCTAATATTTTTTTAACCAGATAAGTAAGCTATGATCCATAGAAATCAAGGGATATTGCCAAAGTTATACAGAAAGTGTATACAAAGTTAGATAGTGGGGTAGGTAGGTCTGTCTGACTCTAAGACTCATTTTCTCTACACTATACCATATTACCTTTCCCACAATTTTCTAAAATCTATAGGTTCTAGTATGCTGTTCAAAGTACTCACCCAATACTTGCTTCCTGAAACATAAATATATTTTACGGGTGAAGGGTCATGGGGGCCAGGAAATTAGAAAATTAAATATCATTTTCAAAGAGTCTTTTCATATATGAAAGGAAAAACAAAAAGGGGGGAAAAAGCAAAACAAAGTTGAAACACTAAATGAGGAAATTCTAGGTTTGATAATTCTACAGAACTGCAATGGAGCTAGCCATGGTATAATGGCCTCATAAGAATGTGGCATAGGTGATTTATATTTGCACATTGCAGTGCCCTGATTTGAACCAACAGACTACAGTTTCTAAAGGATTATAATTTCTACAGCTATTGGATCTACCCCAGTGTCTAATTTTAGCACATATTTTGCTCTTGCAGTATTTAATCATAGTTAAATAAGAAAAGTATGTTCTCAACTGCTAAGTGATAGCTCTCCATTTCATTTTGTAACATTTTTATAACCCACATCAGGAATCACAAAAATAGCTACCTATGGAGTTATTTTAAGATTCTCCATCAAGGCAGTTTTACAATAATTTATTTAACAAAAGAAGCAAACAATAAGGTAGTCATTTCTTGAATAATATTCTCTTTATTAAATTACCTCCCAGAAAATGCTTAATTCTTTCATTGAGTAGGTAACTCACATATTTATTTCTTTTAAAAACAGACTGGCTCTTGAGACTGGGGTTGTGGCTCAGTGATAGAGCACTTGCCTGGCATGTGTAAGGCCCTGGATTTGATCCTCAGCACCACATATAAATAAACAAATAAAGCAAAAAATCCATTAGCAACTAAAAAATGTAAAAAAAAAACCAGACTGGCTCTTAAATAGGATGATACCATGCAACAGCAGTTTTAAAGTTTCTTACTGAGAATGGCCACATACAGATTTTTACTACTTGAATTAAAAATAGACAACCAAAGCTGAGAAAGAACTGTATTTTTCTAAGTAAAGTTAAGATGATTAGTGTGAACTACTTTGTTCCAGCAAGAATTTTTGCTACTTCACTGGTTTTGTACTATTACAGCATTGTGGTTTGTATGACATTTAGATATTTGGGTTTGAAATGTTAAAACCCTATGTTCAATCACACTATAATCCAGGAGTTTTAAAAATACTTCCCCAAAATCATAATGCAAGTCTGCCAGACAGTTAATTGGCTTGTTATTTGCATCAAATGGAAAAGATGGAACATTATTTTTAAAAATGTTCACATCTAACAAACTGTTCATGTGATTATAAATTAGTACAACCACTATGAAAATCAGTATGGAAGTTCCCCAAAAGACTAGGAATAGAACCATCATATAACCCAGGTATGCCATTCTTCAGTACATAGTCAAAAGAATTAAAATCAATATACTACAGTGATACATGCATACCCATGTTTATAGCAGCACAATTTACAATAGCCAAATTATGGAACCAGCCTCAGTATCCATCAACAGATGAATGGATAAAGAAAATGTGATACACACACTCACACACACACACACACACACACACACACACACACACACACACACACTGAAGCTTTATTCAGCCATAAAGAAGAATGAAATTATGTTATATACAGGAAAATGGATGGAACTTGAGATTCAGAAAGTCAAGGGTCATATGTTTTCTTTCACATGTGGAAACAAAAGAGAAAAAAGAAAAAAAAAGTGGGGATCCTATGGAAATAGAAAAGAAATTTATAGAATAGGGAAAGGAACTAGTGGGAGGGAGGAAGACAGGCAAAGGGGAGGTATTAGAAAATGAAATTAACCAAATTATGTGTATAACAACAAAGCCCACTATTATGTACAATTATGACGTACCAATTTTAAAAAGATCTAAAATAATCTTTACATCTATGTAGATAGAACATAATTTGTGGCCTACAGACAAGGAAATAGGAAGACTTTTATTCTTTTCTTTTTTGGTAACAGGGATTGAATCCAGTGGTGCTTCCCCAGACCTTTGAATTGTTTTTTTTTTTTTTTTTTTTTTTTAATTTTGGGGCAGGGTTTTACTAATTTGCTTAGGACCTCACTAAGTAGCTGAGGCTGGCCTAGAATTTCCAATCCTCCTGCCTCAGCCTCCCAAGTCACTGGGGTTACAGGAATATACCACGGCGCCAGGATAGAAAAACTTTTCTTGCTCCTTCTGCTCAACTTTAGTAACTCTGGAAAGGCTTCAAAGTTATTACAAAGGTTCTAAAAATCCATATGTTCCCTCCAAATAGACTGATGGTTGTATTAAAAAAAGGATTCTCATCTTCACAGAAGTTGGAAAACACTCCCTAGTCCCCCTTTTACTTTTGCTCTGTCTGCCTCTTGAGGAGGATTGAAGAATGCAAAAAGAGAATAGCCAGAAGTAGAGGTGGGAGGATGGTAAAGTGGGGTCTACTGCCATTCTCATTAACCAGAAGACATAGAATGAAGTGGAAGCTGGAATGCCATTTCTCCCTGTTTTATTCAAGTATTGAACTGTGATGTCCTTGAGGAAAGAATGGAAACATTATATGGAAAATAACTATATTTTATCTGAATTTTTATGATGTGTTCCTCAAAATAACTGGGAAGATGAGAAGGGTTTTTGAATAAGGTGGATCTTTAAATTATAATATTTCCCAAACCAGGACAATATCAAACTGAAAAATAATCAATTCCCAGTCAAAATGGTACAATAAATTAATGTTTCAACTCATTCTACATGTTCTAACACATGGTAATAGTAGATAAAATAGAAAAGATAAAACTCAAAGACCATTGTAGGGCTCAAAAAACAAAACAATATCATTGTGGACCAGAAACAATAGAAATGCAAAGTTGTGAGCAGAGGTAGAGCTGCAGCCTATTAAGCTATAGATTTTAAAGCAGCTAGCCCAAACTGCAAATTTACTTCTTATGAAATATGTGGGTTAAAATGGTCTACCTAAGATGGAGACCAAAGCCAGCCTTGTTACTGGAAGCCAGAAATTGAGGCAGAACTAACTTGACCAAGCATCCTGGTTTTTCCAGGACTCGCACTGTTTCAGCAATGACAATCTCAAGTCCCCCCAAACTCTCAGTTTTAGGCAAACAGCTATGGTTGTTCACCAGATTCTCCTCAGTCCCATGAAAGAAGGCTAAATAAAACTTCTGTAGATACACTGCCTGGGCTATGTATTTATGGGAAGCTATAAGCTCAGAAAGGCAAAAGGACCAAAGAAAACTGTCACAACAGCACAAGCCAACTCAGGTACTGGATTGGGTAGTTTCCTAATATAGATAAGACACAGGCATCCTCTAAAGCCATTTTAAGAACAGGTTCTGAACTAGGGTATGGAATGGGGATAAGAAAAGATGGAAACATTCATTGAACTTAAGAAAAAATGATAACCAAAGAATCTCCCAATCAAAGTGATTGTGCAAATCAAAATTCCAAAACATATAATAAGTTAATGCTAAAAAAAGAGACATAATCAGTGATGGAATAACTGGCAATGCACCTAGCTTTCTTGCTATAAAAAATGACAAAAATAGACAAAATGTATAGAAGACTATTTTGTGAAGATGAACAACAAGCAGTGTAGGACTGAGATCCCTGAGAGAAATTCAGTCTATTTCCACAACATTCAGTCTATTTCCACAACTGCCCCAGATTTCTGCCTGGAGGCACTCTGGATTTATACACAGAGGGAGAACCCAAGGAAAGCACAGCAGTTTTGCTGTACTTAAGAAACAATACCAGAAAGGAGAAAGCAATGAAGAGACAGAGCTCTGGAGATCCGTGTGAGGATTATCTTGAATCTCTGAATACTAAGATGCAGATGAATAAAGTACAATTATATAAAGATAGGCAAAGAACAACTTCTGGGAGAATAACTCTCAGAGAAAGAAGTACTGGGAGTTGAGACTTAGGCAACACTTTCAGACAGTGGCAAATATTTGAGTTATAAACAGTGGAAAACGTCTTAAAAATGTGAATGCTGAGAGAGAATTCTCCATGGCATTTCTGAATGTCTTATGACAGGTTTTAATCCAAGTCTACCTTTCTAAGGATGTTTGTATAGCCAATAGCTTTTAGAAGGTATAGTGTCACCTATACTGCTTGTTGTTCATCTTCACAAAATAGTCTTCTGAACAGAGGGCAGATTTGTTTTCTGAGCAGGATAACAAAAGAGGATGGCTTTCCAGGGTGAAGTCTGGCAGATCTGCAAGCAGCTACTTCATAAGATAAGAAGTTTCCTAAGTTCAGGGTTCCTAAGAAGTGATAAACCCAGTGTATAAGTAATATTCACCTGGACCCCACTCTGTACTGTTCCCATGGGGACTTGGGATAAAGGAGAACCAATGAGAAGATGAAGTCTATGTCAACTGCTGTGCTGTAAGTAATGTTTCTTTGTATCTTACTCAGGAGTCTCAGATCTGTCAACATCTGTGAAACTGTGGCAAGGTCATCTGCTGTCTTATACACAGGGAAAAAGCTCAGGTCTTAAAGAGTCCATGACTTGACAAAGCATTTAATAAGAACTTTAAAAGGCCATACTATAAAACTATAGTTAAAATAGCTCTAGAATAAGAATTTTTTTTTTAAAACAAAGAGAGTGAGAGAGGGAGAGAGAGAATTTTTAATATTTTATTTTATTTTTTTAGTTATCGGTGGACACAACATCTTTGTTTGTATGTGGTGCTGAGGATCGAACCCGGGCCGCACGCATGCCAGGAGAGCGTGCTACAGCTTGAGCCACATCCCCAGCCCCTAGAATAAGAATTTTTTAAACATTGGTTGGTAAATTCAGCCCACAGGCCAAATCCAACCACATCCCTAGTTTTATATGGCTTACGAAGAAGTATTTTTTGTTTGTTTGTTTTTCAAACTTTTAAAGGGGAAGGAAGAAAAGGAAGGATAAGTGTGCAAAAGAGACTGTAGTGCCTATAGTGTCATACTTACTATCTGACCCTTTAAAGAAAAGCTTTGTCTTGTTTTGTTTAGAATCATCTTAATGAAGCATAAAACAAGGTTGAAGGGATTGGGCTGATCTTCAAGTAAATTAACTGCTTGCTAGAACTGAACACTCCAAACACTCCTAGAAGGAAGATAAGAAAATGTAGACATACAACAGTGTGGTAATCACAATATCCAGCACCAATAAAAGATTATTAGACATATAAAGAAGCAAGGAAACATAACCCATAACCAGAATAAAGTCAGTCAATACAGATTCAGAATTATAGAGATGGTAGAATAAATAGGGGGAAAAAACACACCAAAACTTTAAAACAGCTCTGATATTTAGAATGTAATGGAAAACATGAAAAATGTGGAAACAAATAAGGTATCTTAATAGACAGTAAAAGAACAACAACAAAAAAAACCATATATAACTTTTAAAGCTGAAAAATACATTACCTGAAATAAGAAATTCACTGGATGGGTTTAGTAATAGCAAATTAGGCACTACAGATGTGAATGTGGGCAATGGAAATTATACAACAAATTATACCCAGAGGAGAAACAAAACAAAAAACCCCCAAAGCCTCAGTGACCCATGGACAACATCAATGGGTCCAACAAATGTGCAATTCATAAGAAATGAGAAAGAATGGGGAAGAAAAAATATTTGAAGAAATAGTGGTTGAAATATTCACAAATTTGATAAAGACTATAAACTCATACATACAAAAACTCAATGATTTCTGAGTGGGATATCAACAGGACCTCATCAAAGCATGTCACAGTTAAGTTGCTGAAGTCCAATGATAGAGACATCTTAAAAGTAGCTAAAGAAAAAAAATCATATTACATTGTTATGATTTGAATATGATCTCACGTGTGAGATAATGCAAGAATGTTCAGAGGTGAAATGATTATTTTATGAAGAGTTGTGACCTAATCAGTGTATTAGTGGGGATTAACTGGGTGTTAACTACAGGAAAATAGGGTGTGGCTAGAGGAGGTGGGTAGGTCAATGAGTGCCTTTGGAGTTTCTATTTTGTCCCTAGTGAGGAGAGTTCTCCGCTTCCTAGTTGTCATGTCCTGAGCTGTTTTCCTTTGCCACACTCTTTCTCCATATGTTCTTACTTATCTTGGACTCAGCTATGGAGTTGGCCATCCATGGATGGAGACCTCTGAAACTGGAGCCACATAAACTTATCCTTCTCTAATTGTCATTGTCAGGTCTTTTAATCACAGCAATGAAAAAGCTGACTAAAATATATGTACAGGAAAAAAAAGAAAGACTGTTGATTTTTGAACAGAAACAAAGCAAGCAAGGATACAAGTATTGAAAGAAAAAAAAATCAACTTAGAATTCTTTATCCAAGTAAATACACTTTTAAAAAAAGAAAATAAATGAAACAAAAAACCCTTAAAAAATGAAGGCAAAAGAAAGATCCTTTCAAACAAACAAAAGTGAGAATTTTTCATCAATAGACCTGTATTATAAGAAATCATAAAATAAATTCTTCAGGCTAAAGAAAATATCACTTAAAAAATAAAATATATATACATAAGAAATTAAACACTGTAAATGGTATCTATGTGGGCAAATACTAAACTTTTTGGCATTTCTTAATTTCTTTAAAAGACAATTGATTATTGGGGCTGGGATAGTAGCTTAGTGGCAGAGTGTTTGCCTAGCATATGAGAGGCACTGGGTTTGATCTTTAACACCACATAAAAACAAACAAAATAAAGACATACTATTCATCTATAACTAAAAAAAAATAAAAAACAATTGATTATTTAAAACAAAAATAATTATAATGTAGGTATATAAAATATATATAGAAATAAAATGCCTGACAACAATAATACAAAGGACAGGAGGGGAGAAATGCAAGTGTACTGTTATGAGGTATAATACTGAAGGTAGAATGTGATAAGTTAAAGATCCATGTTGTAAACTCTACCCCATTAAAAAAATTTAAAGAAGCACAGCTAATAAACTGAGAAGATAAAATGAATCCTTATCACCACCAAAAAAAAAAAAAAAAAGGAAAAAAGAAGAAAAATGAAAGAGGAGATAAAAAGAAAAGGAATAATAGCAAGATGGCAGACAAACCCAACCAATATCAGCAATTACATTAATCACAAATGGACTAAGCACACCAATTAAAAGGCAGAGATGTCACTGTAACCTATCAATATACAATTTAAAAATAGAGATGATTAAAAGTAAAAGAATAGGAAAAGATATGTAAAACAAACACTGATCAGAAGAAAACTCAAGTGGCTACATTAATAGGCTAAGTAGACATTAGGTTAAAGCACATTACCAGAAATAAAGGAAATTTCATATGACAAAAAAGATGATCAATTCTAAGAAAAAACAATTCTAAGTATGTATCCATTTAATAGAGCTTCATGAAGTAAAAACTTACACAACTGAAGGAACATGTAGGCAAATTCACAAGAGTAGAGATCTCAACTCCTCTGTGATTGATAAAAGAATTCATAGGATAACTAGATGAAAAATCAACAAAGATACATAAGACTTTCATAATACTAGACACTATATAGAGCATTCCTTCCCACAAATGCCAGATTATTTATTTTTTTTAAAGGGAACATGGAACATTCACTAAGAAAAACTATCTGCTAGGCCACTGAGAAGTCTCAAAAAACTTAAAAGTACGTAAACTATAAAAATATGATTTGTGACCATAAAATGCAATTAATTAGAAATCAATAAAAATATATGTATAAAATTCCAAAATATTTCAAAATTAAGCAACATATTTTTAAAGTTACACATAGAGCAGAGAATAAGTTACCAGAAAAGTCACAGGAAAATATTTTAAACTAAACAATAATGAAAATACAACATATCAAAATTTAAATGTGTAAAAATTGTAATACAATTAAAGCTACATATACGGAGAAACTTTTAGCAGATCATCTTTGACTAGGGAGGGATCACACACAACAAGTATAAATATCCGAATGTCTAAGTTGAATTTAGAAAACTTTAATAGTGAACAAATGAAAGTATAAAAGTTCATAACACATTAACATATATACTTTTTTTAGGGTGAATTCCTCTTAAGTGATATAAGAGTCAAAATTCCGGGCAGAGAAATGTCTATACAGAATCAATTGAAGATTAAACTGTATTTAACATATGACTATAAAACAAAATGAGTGATAAAAACATATTCAATCTGCATGACTAATGCTCCCGAGTCACTTTCCAGTTACACTATCATAAAGATAGAATACTTACAATTTTCCAGAATTATACCAGTAATATAGGAAGGGGGAAAAAAGGGAGGAAAAAATCCCAACCACTCATGGATCTTACTTGGGGTAGGAGATTTGGGGAAGACAGACTATAAACAATTAACATGTAAAAATATGTATAGTGTTTCACAACTTGGAGAAAAGTATAATGGAAAACAGAACAGGAGAGATGGGGAGAGTTATAATTTGTTTTCATTTTTAAATTTTATGTTAAAAAAAAATTTTCCCCCAGTGCTGGGGACCTCATGCATACCAGGTCACCTCTTTGCCACTGAGCTATACCCTCAGCCTGCAAACTAAAATTTTGAAGAGTGGGCAGGAAAGGCTTCTTGATAAGGTGTTGTCTGAGGGAAGATCAAAAGTAAAGGAATAAGCCATGTGAAAATCTGGGGCAAGTGGTGGAAGTATGTCTGGGTGTTCAAGGAAAAACAAAGAAGGCAGTGTGACTCTGCAGGAAGAGTCAAAGGAGTAGGGATTTCACTTTGTGTGTGTGTGTGTGTGTGTGTGTGTGTGTGTGTCAGGGATTGAACCCAGGGCCTTATGCATTCAACCAGCTGAGCTATATATATATCCCTGGCCCCGGACTTCACTTTTACTCTTAGTAAATTTGAAGCCTCAGAGGGTTCTGAGTAGAGAGGTAACAAGACCTTCCTAGACTTTAACAGAAGCATTCTGGCTGTTGTTTATGAGAGGGAGAGGGAGAAAAGGGAGGGGGAGGGGAAGAAATATGAATATGAAAGGAAACTAGTGAGGAGCCTACTGAAAGAATACAGATGGAAGTGAGAATTGTATCTACCAAGGTGGTTTGTAGTTCATTCAAATGGGAATGATCCAACAGGAGAGGGAATATGATGCAAGAAGTGGAGAAAGTGGGGCTGGGGATGTGGCTCAAGCAGTAGCGCGCCATGCCTGGCATGCGTGCGGCCCGGGTTCGATCCTCAGCACCACATACCAACAAAGATGTTGTGTCCGCCAAGAACTAAAAAATAAATATTAAAAATTCTCTCTCTCTCTCTCTCTCTCTCTCTCTCCCCCCCCCCCACTCTCTCTTTAAAAAAAAAAAAAAAAGAAGTGGAGAAAGTGACTATCTTGGAGTACAAGTAATGATGGGATGTCCACCAAAGTTTCATGTGTTAAAGGCTTGATCCCTCATACAGTAAGGTTCTGAGATGGGGTTTCAGGAAGTGATTGGCTCATCAGGGCTCTGACCTCATAAGTGGATTAATCTGTTGATAGACTAATAATTTGATGGCATGTGTTCGTGTACAAATATGTAATAACAAATCCTACCATTATGCACAACTCTAATGCTGCAATTTAAAAAAATGGGAAAAATAATTTGATAGCAGTATTGGGAGGTAGTGGAAACTATAGGAGATGGGACCTAGTTCAAGGACTGGGTCACAGAGTGCATGCCTCCAAAGGAGTGTATCACCCCTTCCTTGCACCCTCTCTTGGCTTCCTGACCACCATGGAGTAAGCAGCTCTACTCTGCAACATGCTCCTACCATGATGTTCTGCTGCACACAACTGTGGAGCCAAGCAACTATCTGCTGAAATGAAATCATGAGCCAAACAAAATCTTTCCTCTTCTAAGTTGATTTTCTCAGGTATTTTGTTACAGTGATGGAAATCTGACTAGCCCAAGAAACTAGTGTACAAGAGGGATGGATATAGAGCTAGGAACATTTCATTTACAGGAATAGGAAAAAAGAGAATAAGGCACAGACATAGATAGGTGACTGCAAGTGTTTGTGTTGGAATGGTGGTCTGTGGAAGCTCTTTTCTGATCTTATTTCCCAGGGAAATAGGAAGCAAGGGCTGAAAAGGAAGATGGAAGGGGTGGGGGTTATATTGATGGCTTGAGAAAGAGAAAGTATAAAGCAGTGAATTAGGAGAATTAATAGATTAGATTTACCATGGTTGGTCTTTTCAACCCAAGATACATTTGAAATAGTTCTCTAACATCTACATATATTAAGAAGTAATTCTCAATATCTCTTCATCTTTATTAAGCATATGCTACTTCTGAGAGCGAGCCAATCATGCCCTCTACTAAAGGTTGATGTGCCTCAAAATGAGTGAGTGCAAATTTATAGTTTCCTTGTACATTTGCAGAACTAAGGTTCTGTTTTGAATTCCTTGCTTCTTACAAGACTACCTTCAAAAAAGAACCAGAGCATTATAAATTTAAATGAGCTTATTATTATGTATATTTCCCATTTACCCTAAGATTACTGCTGAAGTGAAAACCTTAAGGAGAAAATTAATGTCATGGAGGGGAAAATGCTTACTGTAAGAGGTGGGAATATTAGAAATGTTTTCAAAAAGATCTTGAAGCAGTGGCACACGCCTGTAATCCCAGCAACTTGGAATGCTGAGGAGGGTCACAAGTTTGAGGTAAGCCTCAGCAACTTATTGATATCCTGTATCAAAATAAAAAATAAAAAACCACTGGGAATGTAGCTCAGTGGTAAAGTGCCTTAGGCTCAATCTGCAGTACAAAAAACACACAAAAAAGAATATAGACAAACAGACCAAGAAACTTTCTAATGATAATCTCATATGAAAACCTTTGTTGGTGGGCCGTGATCATTATTATCCAAACTACGTGTATGAAGACATGAATTGGTGTGAATCTACTTTGTATACAACTAGAGATATGAAAAATTGTGCTCTATATATGTAATAAGAATTGTAATGCATTCTGATGTTGTATATAAATAAAATAAAAAGAAAAAGTAAAGTGAAAAAACTCCAAAGTATATTGCTAATCCAAAAAAAAAAAAGAATGGTGCCCCCCCCCCACATAGCTGGTAGGTATCATCTAATAAAATAATCTCAAATCAATATGGATGTAAATTGTGTCATAAATATGCTATACATCAAAATTAAAAATCCATAAAACCTTTATGCATCTCATGGAGTGATAAGGAGACCAATTACCATTTTATGTTTTTTTAATTGATGCAACTCAGGAAAACAGAAAAGCAATCTTGATGTTTTAGAAGACTTGAACAGTGTGTTGTTTTTTCTAAAATATCTTATTCTCTTAAACCTTTGTATTTGAGAAAAATGAATTCATACCTAAATTACAACATTACTGAACTACACTTGTATGTGTATATATTTTTCCAGAATACAAATCTTCTATAAGTATCTCACCATCCAAAATCCTTCTATTATAGGACTTTAGGCAGGTGTTCCAAGTCAGGAATCTCCTGAACCTAACAACATGATGATTCAAAGAATCATGACTGACACATTTTTAACAAATAATGTAATGGTGTTTCCCTGTGTGTGTGTGTGAGCACATGTGGGGTGGTGGATTACTATTTAAGAGAATTAAGCCAGTTCCCATAAATAATTATTGCTTATGTATGGGAATGAGATGTTAAAAAATAATCATTATACATATTCAAAATCAACCAGGCTTAATATACTCTTTTTTTTTTTTTGGTGGTGGGGAGGTATGAATAAAGCAAAATACCAAACTAACTCATTGGTTCCTAGCAAACATTTAAGGGTCTAAAAATTCTATTCTGATCATTCTTAAAAACAGAGGAAAGCAGTTATAATTCTTAGAACTGTTTTTTTTTTTTCTGGTTCAAGTTTTGGTTTTCAATGGCTTTATGCAATTTTTCATTCAGGCAAAAGTTCATGCAGTCACTCTCAGGAAAGTTTAACTTTTTCCAGATCTAGGTAAGTTAAAAAATATTGGCTAAAGGTGAATAATACAAAGTGTTCAAATTAAGTCTGATCCATGATCACAAAGGCCACAGGTTTGTGCATGTAATGAAGGAGGCTTGTCCTCTGAAGAACTTTTTCAATAGGTTAAGAATGTATATCAAAAAGAAACCTGTATCCCTTGACTAATACATTATAAATGAATGAAACATTATGGGGTGGGGGTGACTGGATTTTAACTAAAACTGTTTTAAAGGGTCATTCATATTTTCAGCCATTCTACCTCCTGAAATAAGAATTTTATAACTTACATGATTTATTATTTATTCTAAATTTGTCTTTTCACTCTTTTACAGAAGGGAAATTTAACTATAAAACATATTCTGGTCATAATGCCTCTGGTACAAGATATTCCTAATGAATAAGTTTTAAAAATAGTAGCTAAAATAAGCTCTTTTTGTTTTAGTCACAGATTCTAATCATCTCAGCAATTCTTGCCCCTCATTTGCACATATAATTGGAGGATGACTGGGTTACTGCTACATTCCAAATTTCATTCTGCTACCATCAACTATGCTCAAACTTTCAGTGACTCAGATTGTAATTTCTTTGTCTTCTAATAATAGAGGGCATATTTATTTTGTGGGAAAGGAGAGGGGACAGAGTGTCATATTGACTTTTTAAAAATAGTTAATCCTAAAGCCTTATTTGCACCATTAATATCAATTTGAAAAAATAATAAAACCCAAGGACACTTAGCCCAAATAACTTCTCTTGAGTTGTGCTTGTCCGACTCTTGAAGAAAACAGCCTGGGTTTGCCTCTCCCTTGTGTTTGAGAACTCTGTTGTCGTTCTGCTTCATGGGTGCTTTTACAATCCAATACAACCATTTTTAGGTTATCCTACTGTTGATACTTTCAATGTTCACCCTTCTACACTCTGAAATGTTGTTTATTTATTAATTATAAAATACATAAATATATTCTTCTAAACAAAAACTAAGATCTCCTTAAAAGCATTTCCCCAAATTCTAGCCCCCTCCTTAAATGTAATTGGAATTATGATTTTGAAGTACATTCTTTCAAAACGTGTTCTAGGCATTTATATAAACACACATAAACATTTATACATCCATAAAATTTGTGAAAAACATATATTGTTTTGTTACTTTCTTTTTCACTTAAAATTTATTAAGTATACCATACCATGTATTGAGGGATAACAATTTTCAAAAATGTTTGGTAGACTTTTTTAAAAAGTATAAATAGCAAAATTAGTACAAATGCAAAATTTTTTACTTACTTTTTAGCACGAATTTTGATAGTCCCATGAGTTTTGATAAATGCATAGTCATGAAACCACCACCACCACAATCAAGAAATAAAACACTTCCATTACCCACAAAAATTTGTGTCTAATTTTAGTTAAAGGCACTTACCCCTTCCGCAGCAATCATTCATCTGTGTTCTAGTTTCGCTTTTCCCACAAAGCTATGTAAGTGGAATCATACATTTGCCTGAAAAGTCTGGCTTCTTTCACTTAGCCTAGCACACTTGCAATTTATCCATGATGTTCCATATGTTGGTCGTCTGGTTCTTTTTATTGCTCAGTATTTCTGTTTTATGGATATAGACTGTATAATGTTGATACATTCATCAGTTGAAGGGCAACAGCATTGTTCCTAGTGTTTTTTGATTATGAATAAAGTAGCTATAAATATTGATTTTCAGGTTTTGGGGTAAGCATGTAGGAGATGGAATACTATTGGAAAACATCTTTGTTAATGGCTGCATTGTACTTTGGGACTTGAATCAAAATATCAAATGAACTCTGACAATGAGGATTCAGTGAACACAATGTTGGTCAGTGCTATGGAATGTTTTTTAACTAAATCCTTACAATTCCTATTATTATTATTTGCAGTGCTGGGACTGACCCAAGGCCTCCCACATGCTAGGAAAACACTACCACTGAGCTATATCCCTAATCCCCAAATCCCTATAAAAGACATTTTAGTTACTTCTAATTTCCTTATCATAAACAATGAATTTTTTTAATTGCTTCAATTCAATCTTTACTGATCATCTGTTATCGGTCTACCATTTTCCTAGAGGTTTTCAAGGAAAAATGTGGAACATTTAAGCAATAGTATGTTTGGGAGAGCTGCCTATCTCTAGGGTATTATGTTGCAGGTTTAATGTGAGAAACATAAAATCATCTTTCATATTCCCAGGCTGGTGGTTTTCAAACTTCAGTGGATACCACAATGACCTATAGGGCTTGTTAAACATACAGATTCCTGGACCCACTTCTGGTTCAGTAGGACTATCATGGTATCTAAGAATTTTCATTTTTAACAAGTTCTCAGGTGAAGTTAATGCTGCTGGTTCCAGGAATATACTTTGAGAACTACCTTAAGCTATTTTGGAGAATTTCTGAGCCTGATATCTTAAATTTGCATACTTCTTCATCTGTTAGGAATTCAAAGATCTAGAAGTAGCAATGTTTGAAGTTAATGATGCAGAAGAAACTATATATGCCATTTCCTCTGAACAATCACTGGAGATCTCTAGTTTCTCAGGATTTTACTTTCATTACTATGAAGTTATCTTGAGGCAGGTTCTTCACTACTAGTTGGCAGGGAACTTGCCCTCTGGCACTCTAAGCATCACCAGTAGCAACAGGAGGGGATTTGGGTGTGAACAGTTCTACCAAAATGGCAGAATTCTTAATAGGAAGCTCAGGAGTTGCCTCTCTGGGTCAGAGGTGGTTGGGTGCTACAGTTTATCCCCAAATGGGCTGTGTATTAAAGGCTTGGTTTCTAGCCCATGATACTATTGAAAGGTGTTAGAGACTTTAGTAGGTGGGGCCTAATGGGAGGTTTTAGCACACGTCCTCAAAAGTACTGTGGGACTGGTATATTCCTTGCTTTGGGGTCAGCAAGAGGTGAACAACTTGCTTCACCCACCATGTGCTACACTGGTGCCTTATCACAAGCCCTAAGGCAATGGAGCCAAGCAACCTTGGACTGAAACCTCGGAAACTGTTAGCCAAAATAAAACTTTTCTTTTTAAGATGATTTTTTCAGATATTTTTTACAGTAACTAAAAGCTGACTAACACACTGGGTGTATCTTGGCTGCAGGAACCTTATCAAAGTTCCAGAACATTCACCTGAGACTTTAGAAGAGCTGGATAGGTATGGAATGGGGTGAATGGAACATGTTTCCCCTGGATTTAGGATGGGGGGGGGTCTTGAGGTCATGAGCTAGCTCTCGTTGCTGCAAAAGCCAGGTCCCACAGGCAGAGGAGCCAGAGTTACTAAGTTGCTGGTGAGTGTAAAGCTAACTACAATAATAACTTTGTGGTTTCCTTCCCTTAGCTACTCTGGTGGGTGGCTTCAATTAATAGATCCATTGTTTCATTCTCCTCATAGCAGGTTTAAATCCAGTTTCACCATTCACTAGCTCCATTGCTAACTAGTTCTTGGGAAACTTCCTCATCTGTAAAACGAGGACAACATTCCCACCTCTTCAAGTTATTGTGAGGATGAATATAGTAACACATGTAAAATATCAGTTAGCATGGGAATTGATACACTGTAGTCTGCTCTTTATCTAATGGGAGTGTGGATCTATGGCAAAGTTGTATACCATGCTGCAGGAAGTTTCATTGACTCACAAAATTATGCCAGATTCTCTTTGGATATAAGAGTACTGACATGATTCCCTCTGGAAAATGAGCTAGCTTTGGGAGCCTGCTGTTAAGTCTCTCATAAGCATATGCAGTCTCTAGAGGTCATGTAAGATTGGAGCCTATATTAGTTGACAGGAAAATATCATGCCACACTAGCTTTTGAAACCGTACAGGGTCTAGTATGACTATTCACTGTATGGAACTTTTTTCCAAGATAAAAGGAACAGGGCTGAATTATTTCAATCAAATTCATTTTACAGATTATCTTGGGAGGTTTTCAGTGACTTCCTAAGGATCACAGAACATTGTAATATTTAGGGTTCTTAATTCTGAATGATCTTGTTTTCATCTATTTTTTTCTGAATCTTTCCCCTTTTGCTCTATCCATAGAACTTGTGTGTTATACAGATCTTTGTATTTTATATACGTGTCCAAAATGATGGGGAAATTCATTAACACAATTTTGTGTCTCAAAAGTCTTGCTTAGGAAAGGATTTTGGAAGAATGGGAATTTAAGGACAAATTGGAAGAGTGAAAGCATAGGTTGACATGCCACAAGCAGTGCAGCTCATCTTCATCTGTCATTCTGACATACTCTAAATGGTCGTACTGCTTAAACAGTTTCTTTATAAGCATTATTATTCCAATGACCTCATTTTAGCTTATTAGAAACTTAGTACCTATGTTTATATTTCAATTTTGTTTTACAGTTTTCATGTTGTCTTAAGCATGTCTTACTTAGCCAGTGAATATGATTTTTTCCCCTATGTCAGAAGCTTACTCAAGGAAAAAAATAATTAGAAGCCCACTTTTAATTTAAAAGATCTGTATTACAATTATAAACTTAAATACATCATACTTATTTTATAAAAGAAGGCTTCCTTTTTGTTCCTTTATTTAAGAACTGAACTTTTAAAGCACAAAAACAAACTTCACTAGCAAAGGAAGTGATAATTAATTTCAGAATGGTCCATATAGAGTTCACTACCATCCCCCCACACTTCCCACTGCCTTAAGTTCCTGCTTCTTTTCCTAAGAGAGCTAAGGACCCTCACAGACATGATCCCTGTTACAGGAGATCTTGAATCCACAATACCTCTCATCAGAGGAAAATTTCAGAATGATATATACAGAGGACATTTCTTTCTCCTCACTGCCTTTTGTAAGTTCTTGCTACTTTTGATGGGAAAAATAAGGGCCTATCATCAGACACGATGCCTGTTGCAGGAGGGCTTAACTCACCAATTCCTCGTCCCCATTCTTAGTAGAGGGGAAGATGGATGTTACTATCCCTAGTATTTTAGTTGCAAATGAGGCATTTTCTCATTGAAATAATGTGAAAAATGGTGAGTAGATTGTCTTTACTGTGATGAATTGGATAAGTTACTAAGAGCTGGTTCAAAAAGCTAACAGTCATTTTAACATCCTTTCTATGAGAAACATGTTTGTAGGTCCAAAAATAGGCTGACCACCAACAAAGTTTTCTATGATATGTTTGAAATACAACTTGTCATAGGATGGGAAATGGTAGGCTATTTAAAAATTTTTGACTTACACAAATTCTTTCAAGTGTGCATTAAGCAACAAGCATTTCTTGAGTTCTGGAACATCTGCATAAAGAATCAGTAGTTAGGTACTAACCTCATGAAAAGCTCAAACATAGCTTGGGGGATCTAAACATACTATTTGTTTCACTTTTATATACGTTTGAAAATTTCCATAATAATAAAATGGTTTAAAAACCATTTATATATGAATTTCAAAAGTCCCCAAAGAATCAACCTAGGACAAAATTGGGTGGCAATGTAAGAACCCCTAATAAGAAGTAAAAATTTGAAATTTTAATTGTACCCATAACAGATAGCAAACAAGCTATCAATATAGAGAACATTTAAAACAATGCATCTTTTGGATTTTCCAAAACCTTTCATCATTGTTGCTCAGAATTAAGAATGTCTTTCAAATGCCTAGGTGTGACATTTTTAAAAAAATCATTATACAACATAAAATAAAACTGAAGGAGAGCGTCTTACTAAATTGGGGACAAATGAAAGATCTTCGTAAATCTCTGAAGAGATTTAGATTCTATTTTGCTTTAATCTTAACTAACATTAAGTGATTTAACTGGTGATTAGCATTTTCAAAAGCATACAAGAAAAATATATATTCTCATCGATTTTTTAAATAAACTGAACACTAATCATTTTTATATATTTCCATTTTATTTTCAAGTACTTTATTATGATTAATACAAAAAATTAAATTCATTTTTAAAAAAGCATCTTTTTAGTACAGTTATCTCTTTAAAATGTAACTTCATAGAGGTCTATTAGGCTTTTTAAGGCATAATTTTATGAAATTTAGAGTTAAAGCATTTACTCTTTAGCTTTTTAGTCCCTAATAAATTTCCTATAACATACTTTCATATCTTTTACAAACAAAATATTTGAAAAAACCACAATGTCATGACATAAAAGAGAGCAATAATTGCAGTAGACAAAATAATAAATGAAATATGATATGCCTTCTGCTATGTACCTATGAGTTATACAGAATAATCACTACAGCAGATGTCCTTAGAGAACAAAGGCGAATAGGAAAGTAAAAAGGTTGGGGAAGGCATGGAAGATATTTTCTGTTATCTTCTACTGTGTGGTCTATTCTTTAAACAGAGAAAGGTCTCCTCAAGGGCAAGTCCTGTTTCAAATGTCCCTTTACCCTCCTGACTACAGAATAATGTGTTTGTGTAGTATATGATTACACCAGACAAGACTGTGAACACATGCGATTTACTCAATGATCCTATTCTGCTTCCTTTTAAAGATAAAGAATGTATTTCAGTTGATTGTGTATGAAACTATAGTAATTCCTTAGAAGGCTCTGTTCAAACACAATAATACTACCTTATTTTAAAATATTAAGAGCAAAGTCATTTTCTTAGTCTTCATCTTTTTAGATAACATCAATTAATGCTTACATTTACTTTGCAAGAGAAAACATAACACAAGCAATTACTTTAAAATAGCTTTAATTCTTCTTTGTATAAGCAAAATGTCCCCATAAAACATTCATTTTTCAAAAACATTTCTTTATATGTAAATAACTTTAAAAATCTGAGAAAGATATAAGAAACAACAATCAAAAACAATATAACCCACCACCACAGCTCCTAACAGGAGACCAGATGAAGACACAGATCTCATTAAAACAAGCTGCTCACATTCCCACAATACAACTCCCTGGGAGGAATCTTGTCTTCTTTAACTTGGTGGGTGGCAGAGCCCATAGGAATTATTCAAACTATGAAAATCCCAAAGCATGGTCACCTAGGGGCAAATGAGACAGATATGGCTTAAGCATAATTATTTTCTTAAAGAGTTAAGAAAACAACCTTAAATGATAAAGGTTGCATGGGTTTCAACTTTGACAAGTAGATAATTGTGTATGTATTTACCAAACAACATTTTCTATCTAAGAAGGAAATTCACAATGTATACCACACCATTTTTCTTTAAAATAACATTCTCTAAGTCTCTTATATTTATTGATTATAGATATATTTAAGTGATATTTAAAAGAGTTTAAAAAAAGCGCAAATATTTGAGGGCTTACTATCCGACAACCATATTGTACTAGTTATTTCACAAGGCTTGTTTCACTTACTCCGAACAATAAACCTATAAAGTAAGAATATTAGTCCTATTTTACAAATAAAAGCTAAGGCAGAAGGAAGTTAAATTAATTGACCAAGATCACACAACCAGAATTCAAAACCAGATCCTTATCTCCAGAGCTGTTACTTTTAATTTAGCTCTAGTTCTATAATATGAAATAAGATTTTAACCCCATTATTATATAGAACTATTCCTCTAAGGCTATAAATTATTAGTTTGTTTGTGAACTTTCACTTCTCTGACTCGTTGTGACTGCTAGACTCTCAAGTCTTTGCCAATTAGTTTTCTGATTTCAACTGCCTTCCTGAACAGCCTGGACCCTAATCATTTCAATTATGCCTGAATCTCCTGCCCACGGCTCTCCTGAAGTCAAATAAAAGGGTCCCTGTAATAGAAATCTCTATTACTTCTTCCAACAAGTGAAACATTACTGCTGATTTAATCCAAGGGGAAAAAAAAAATCATGCTGCCTGTTTTTAACTGGGTATCCACTACAACTCGGCATCCAGAACAGCTGTTCCAATTTTTTTTCCAGGACTAAATCCCCCAGTACTCTTGTATTCCTTTTCAGATTATTTCACCATGGATTGATTGATTGATTGATTTATAAGGGAGGGGGGAGAGAATATTTTTTAATATTTATTTTTCAGTTTTCGGTGGACACAACATCTTTATTTTATGTGGTGCTGAGGATCGAACCCAACGCCCCGCACATGCCAGGCGAGCGCATTACCGCTTGAGCCACATCCCCAGCCCATGGATTTATTTTTAAAACTATCCAAAGTAGGGTTTTCAGATAAAATACAGGATACCCAGTTAAATTGGAACTTCAAATAATCAAGGAATACTGTATAAGTATATACCAAATATCATTTCATAGAAATAGTCAATAAATAGTCAATTTATTTAAGATAAAACACAAAATGTACCAAATATTGTGTGAGAGAGACATACTTAATACTAAAAAAGTATTCACTCTTTATCTAAAATTAAACTTTAACTAGATATCTAGTATTTTAATTTACTATATCAAATCAAATCAAATTCCCTTCTTTCCATTCCCAGAAGTGTCCTCCTTTTTAGAGGTTAATTCTCTGATCTATTGTCTTAGTCAGCTTTCCATCACTATAATTAAAAACCTGACTCAATTAACATACAAAGTTAAGAGGTTTATTTTGGCCCATAGTTATAGAGGTTCCAGTCTTAAGTTAGCAGCATCAATGCTTGTTAATATTCAGATTGCTAGGTCCCCACTCCTAGAGATTTAAATTCCAAAAGTTTGGGTTAGGTCCTGAGAATCTGCATTTCTACCAAGTTGTCAGGTGATACTGATCTTGCATCAGTGACCACACCTTGAGAACCACACTTCTAGTTCCATATTTCAAACTATCAAACATTTTCCATAAGTCCATTCTTAAATATCATTTACAGTGTTGATTGGGGGTTTTGACCAAAAGTCCTAGGAACCAATTTGGGTCAACTATAGCAAAACCAAGAATTTATCAGGTAGCTCACAGAATCAGGTCAAGGTTAAGGTTGCAGAACCATGCTCCAAGTAAGAAATCACCCAGAAAAGAGACTACTTGACTGTAAGAGCATTACTTCTAAGTCTGAAGAAGTAAATTGAGTGTTTCTTAGGTTTTTGACACTCTCTGTTTAAATCCAAGCCAGAGTCACCTATCCATCCCCTATTTGTACCTGAGGAATGATACAAAGAATTATGGTAAAAGTAGTCACAAAGGACTCCTTTTCTTTTCATACTGTCTTAGTTGAGGTACTCACAATCAAATAGGTGGATTACTACAACAGCCTCCTAACTGGTTTTCTTGCCCTTAAAAAAACATCTCCAGTTTGCTCTCCACATGATCTTCAGTTATCTCTTTAAGATATGACATTTTCTTCTTTGGCTGTTTGGTGCAGTATTATTATCTTAACTCATTTTGGATAATAAATTACTTTTATTTATATGTAAGTAGTTGGGATAATTTTGCCTTAGCCAATTCAAAAATATAAAAGTAATTTCAGAGGGTAGGGAATACATGTCATTATAAAATAAGGACTTAATCCCCTACCACCCAGGCCAAGGTCAGAAGTGGAGTACTAAAATTTTGCATAAACACCCCTCTTAAAGCCTTTAAGATAGTAATGTCTCTCACTACACTGAAAACTCCCTCATGGCAAGAACCAAGTCCTCATTGTGTCCTTAGCACCAACACAGTGCCTCATACATATCAGATACTTAGAAATGAATCAAGTCTTCACCTCTTGGCCCTCACTACCTGGTATAAAATAGTCTTCAGTCTCTGCCTGCCTTTCTCCCCACCACCAAATCCCTCCTGTATACCACTCAATCAACTCAATCATCATTTCCTTCTCATAATATCTGGATTCCCCAATACATGCTTCCCAACTCTAAACTCTTCAGTATTCAAAACCTTCCATGACCTGGTTCTAATTCAATTTTCCTAGGTTTGCTCTCACTCCTCACACTGTCAAGTAGTCTGGACAAATAAGGTTTAACACAATGTAAGCTTTTTGTGGCCGTACTGGTTCCATTTTTTGGACTATATTTGTCCCATGGTGTCTCCTCTACCCTGACTTCAAAGTCTAGTTAAGTTGCCATCTGTCAGTGTTCTTAGTCTTTTTCAATCTATAACCCAGTAATCCAGGTTCTTGTTGATAATGCCCCCTCACACCTCATGCTCCTTAACTTCCTGGTTAATAATCTTTCTATTAGAAGCTTTTATTAATTACTCCCGTTTGTATATATAACTTCATTATTAATTGAACACATTATCTTAAATTATCATGATATTATTTGTCCTATAGATTTTAAGGACCTTAAGGAGTTTTCTATAGTTACTCTTATCTGCAAAAATCTTCTACAGTGCCTTATACACAGTAGATGATGAGCAAAATCTGTGGGGCAGATGAATAAATGGATGTATATAATACAGGGCTTGTATTTGGGACAGGTCTTTCCTCTTGAGGTAGTCAGTCAGTGGTTGTGCCAGGGATTTCTGAACTGCTGTAATCAGTGGGTTCTAAGCTATGAAGAAGTGAATCTAAATCAAAGACAATCAGGTTGAGCACAGATTTAAATGTCAGGAAGCCAAACACAAGCTTCGAGTAAAAAGATCCAAAGACTGAACCCAAGATGAAGCATCAGGTAGAAACACAAAAGAAATAATACTACTTGAATAACAGCTAAAGGAGATCTGGGATGGTAGAATTTTGTGGGCCCTGTACATAGCATATACTAAAGTGAGTGGGTTTGTTGGTAAAATGTGTGTCTAAGAATTAGAAGTTAGGTTGGCAGCCACTTATCATCTCTAGCAAGAAACTCATACATGAAAATAAAATATTTATAATAGCAAATATGGAGAAATTAAATAGAACCTGCTCTGAGATGTGGATGTAATTTGAATTCCATTTTCTTGCTTTTGCCCTGTCACCTAATTTGCTTCACACATTTGAACAAGTGCACATACAAATTCTAATGTATTTTATTTCTTTATACAGAAAAACATATTTTAAAGAGATAATATCATAGCACCCAATTAAAAATATAAAAACTCTTTTAACTTTTTTCTTTATTTTTTTTTGCTCTAGTTTTTAGTCTTTTGATCTACCCATTGGTAAAGCAGCAATAAGAACACTGTACCTAATCACCATTAATTTTTCTGCATTAACTATTCATAGACTAGAAACTTCTAAGGATATTTCACAAAGGTTAAAAAAAACACCTAATTAGAAGAAGTGAATATTTTATTTTTGAAAGCTCTCAAGCTACAAAACAGCTACAGTTACCTTACTCTATAAAACATTTGTTTGCCTGTCAGTCTGAGAGTTGGACTGAGCAGCTCTTTTGCCACACACAGTGTTTTCTTGCACTAATTAGCAGCAAACATTATGGCAAAGACTAATGTCCACATGAAAAGCACAGGAAAATTCATTTAAAATCCTATTGTAAATGTGCAATAGTCCTCAGCATGATTTGTAAAATAAATTTTGTTATTTTGAATTAAATGTTGTTAAAATACAGTTTTAAATCACTTATTATACTTCCCGATATTACTAAAAGAAGGATAAACTCCTATATTAGTTTAAAAGTTAATATATTGGGCAAGCAACATGAAAGAATAGAAAGATCGGCTCACCAAGGAGGTAAGTGACTTGGATCCCTTAAGGGGCTTTACCCTATGGGGTCTTAGGCAAGTCATTTACTCTTGAGACTCAATTTGCTTATTGTAAAATCTAAAGCCTTAACAGTGGGTTTTAGCAGAAAGGCTACAATGGGCTTGCCTGTGGACATTTCTGACTTAATAGATGTAAGAAGTGGGGGCCTGGGGAACTATATCTTGACAACACCTCATAAATGATTGTGATACATATTACTGATTAAAACTCAATGGTCTAAATGATTTCTTGGATCTTTTGCAATTCTAAGAGTCTACTTTTTATATCAATGGAAATAATAGTTCCTAGCTTTCATCATTACTCTCTTCTTATTAATGAATAGGCATATTTTAGAAAATAGAGAGGTTGCTTCTAAATTATGAATAATAGCTTATAGTTATTGAGTGTTTACCAGACTAAGGTATTAACTCATTTAAAATGTGTAATTCAATTCTCACAATAGCATGGTGAGGATAGTATTATCATCTTTATATTACACAGATAAGACAAATGAGGCACAGAAAGTAGCTTACCCAAAGTCACACAAGCAGGTAAGTAGGGAAATTGGGTTTGAGAGCCTAACCTCAACAATTATGCTATGCTGCCATTTAATAAATGACCTAAACATACAAACAGTACAGATCACTAATCTTCACCTAGGCAGCACAGCTTTCCCTGCTACTATAGGAAAAAAGAGAAGAGTGTGTTTTTAGGAAGTTGGGAAAAATAAGAATGGGACTAAAGGGACCTCAGCTTAAGGTCCCTGGTACTAAATTACAACTAGAGACTACCTGAATTTATAAAGTCTCTCTACATTCGTCACTATCTGTAAGACTGATTGTCTTCAATTGTCATTTCATCTCACATCTGGATATTTGACTGAACTTAAAAAACATTAGAAATGTATCTTATCAGATGAATTAGATCCCCAACGACAGGAAAATAAGCACAAAAGCTAACTTGATGGAGGGAGGGGAGAAATGATATTCTAAATGACTCAGACTATTTAATTAATTTAGGGCATTTGCAGGGAAATGGATGGCACTGGAGCAGATTATGCTAAGCGAAGTTAGCCAATCCCTAAAAAACAAATGCAGAATGTCTTCTCTGATATAAGGGAGGAGACTCAAAACAGTAGGAAGGAAGAGCATCAGAAGAAGATTACCATGAAACAAGGAAAAAAGGTGGGAGGGAAAGGGAGGAAGAAGGGGAATTGCACGGAAGACGGAAGGAGACCCTCATGGGTTCACAAAATATATATACAATGGCATGAGGGGGAAGAGAAGAAGAAAAAAAAAGATAAATGTCATAGTAGAATGGGTAGAGAATAGTGATGGGAGGGGAGGGGGGATAGGGAGGACAGCAGAATACAACTGACACTAGGATTGCTGTATGTATGTATATGTATGTATAACCAATGTGATCCTGCAATTTGTACATGTGGAAAAATGAGAATTCATACCCTATTTGAATCAAACGTATGATATGTCAAGATCATTGTATTGTCTTGAGCAACTAATAAAAATACAGACAATAAATATTGGCAAAAAAAAAAAAAATGAATGGGCTGGGTTGTGGCTCAGTGGTAGAGAACTCACCTAGCACAAGTGAGGCCCTGGGTTCGATCCTCAGCACCACATATAAATAAATAAATAAATAAATAAACAAATAAATAAAAGCAGAAAAAAAAATTAGGGTACACAAAGGAGAATTACACTACATAATAACACTACACTTATGCATATAGTATATGAAATGGGGATGGTAGAGAGTAATACATTACAAGATGTAACACTGCCCTCCAACAGCATGGAGAGAGAAGAATCTAGCTGAAGTTTATGTTCCTGAATTTATAGTTTTAAAAAGCCAATCTGCACTTCAGTCTTTTTTCTATCTATTGTACAATGAACAATCTGGGTGCAAGCATGCAGTTGGATTTGGTGTTTTGTTAGGCAAGTGTGATAGAAGAACAACATGGGAAGATGGTTGTGGCTCCCTGCAAGAAAGTAGTAACATTATTTAATATAGCTCACAGCAGGAGACAAAAGGAAGTGAAAACAGGTGAAGGTTATTATAGAGAAAAAGAGATGTCTATAGACTAGGTTCCAAGTCAGAGAAGTCAGAGAAAGGTGACAGAGTGACAAGAGTAGGGAAGAACACTGGAGTGTTCTAAGTATGGTTGTACTGGGAAAACATTGATAGAGTAGGATGAAAGTTCTGGCCAAACAACTGAAATTTGCATTTATGAAGCTACAGGTGAAACAGACTGGATGTATGACAAGATTTAGGGTGTGGTAATAGAAGTAAGTGAATGAAGGGAAGCAGAGATCACTGGAGATGAGCACGACCCAGAACTTCTAATTTGGGGAATACAAGGGAGAATTTATGACACAATATTTTGGCTTACAGGGTATAAGGTTCAGATAGTAGACACTAATACATCACATGGTATAACATCTCCTTTCCAGCAGCATTAGATGTCTACTTGGTGATGAATTCACTCAGGATGAGTGTAGGAATTAAAGTAAAGAAGGAAGACTATAAGCCAAATGCCAAATTAAGTAATTTGTAATCAATTAAAAACTTTTGGATATGCTTAGTATAGAGGCACAGGTTAGAATGGGGATCCTCCTTTCTCTGTGACCTTTCAGTGTAAAAATAGTTCTAATGCTGAAATAAGCAGCTGCTTAATAAAAACGAGTATTGTTTCCCTTCATTCATAAGACTAAATCTTTGTTCCACTTTTCAGATTTGGCAATTTTCATCCTGAGGCTAGATTTTCTCTGCTAAACATGAATGGAGAATGAAATCACCTGCTAATTCAAGCAAGAAAAATCTCAGCTCCTGCTCTTGTGAATTTGTGAAAATAAATTACAACTCAATTGCCCCAGTTCTGATTTGAAAACATCTGGTGAGACCACTGGGTGATTTCTACAACTTTTTTTTTTTAAGTGTAAAAACAGATATAGAAAGGTTTTTTATAATCTTGAAAGAACAGGGTGGCATGTTATTTCCTGACAGGCTGGCCTTTACCCAAAGAACCTCCACCTTCAACAAGCTAAACATTGCTGTTACTGATGGCTTCAGAATATCACTGTCTGCCTAAGATAGTTGCATGTTTTATTTGTGTCATTCAGAAGTGGCTAGATGGACACTATTTGCTTACCAAATGGTAAAACGCAGAGGGCAGGGAACAATTGTTTCTGTAGTACCAACCACAATATGTCTGGTACTATGCAAGGAAAAAAATGCGAAATGTGATTCATAATGTTGAGAAACTTACAACTTATTGGTCAATTACATAATGCTTGAGACCAGAGCCATGTTCTTTTTCCTTTAAAAAAAAAATCACCCACAGCGTCTAACATGGGACTTTAGAAATACTACTAAGTTAATAAAAAGCTAATAGTACAAAATGCTTAGAAGTAATAAAATGCATTTTTAATATGAGAGATGAAAAAACAGTTGAGCTGGTATCATTATAATTTATGAAACCTTATGAATGGCTATAAAAATCTTGTTCCTATTCTAAGTTTATAATATTTTCATATTGCATATATACTGACATAAGAGGGTACCTCTTCCAAATCACTAAAATCCTTACGGAAGAAAAGAGTGAGAATCAGGTTTTGCTAGAGGCAGGAACAGGAAGTCAGGCTCCTGTGCAAGGGCATGCATCAAGGGTCATGGGGGAATGATCTGCATTCTTTCTCAGACAAGGAAATCAACCTTGAGCCTCTTAAGTATTCAAAACTATTGACCAAACTGTTATTGAAATGCTTTCCTTCTTAGTTTATTTGATCTCACATTATATTGTTATCCTTTCATACATTTATCAAAAAATTATTAAGCACCTATTATGTACCAGCAACATGTTTCTCACTATTACCTGATTATTTTATTATCTCTTCTTTCTCAACACTACCACTCCTGCTCACCCCTCAGCTCTATTGTTTCTCTCTAATATATATATTAGATATCTATCTATCTATCTATCTTACCCTTCAGAAACTGTCAATTCTCTGAGTATCTTAGAACATTTAGGCTAATATTTTCCAACCTATATTCTACACATCCATAAATATCCAGGCCAAATGGAAAAGCAGGCTAGAGGAATCTGCAAAGTCTTAAACTTTCTCCTCCTGCTACATCTCATTGGTGGTTCCTTTGGAGTCTCTTGGTAGCATATTCTCTTCTAGGGTAAGTACTAGGTTCTGAAAATTCTTGAGTGCTCTGGGTCTATCTTTTCACTCAATATGCTATACTTAAACAAATCCATCTACCTCTCTCTGATAATCATGAAGCTTAGGAATGAATTTCTAACTCATGTTTTTTCATGATTTGAATCTTCACTGAGCCTGGTACCCCTACTTTCATTTAGATAATTTCTCTTCCTCAAATCTAAAGTCGTTTTCCTCAAAGAAACCTTTATTTGTCTCCCTAGACTACATTAGGCAATTATGCCATGGGTCTTTATTTACCCTGTCCTTTTAAGTAATCATCATTTCAAATAATCTGTTTAGTGGCTATATTGTTCATTAGAACAGGGGTCAGGTACACCATGATTCATGGATCAAATCCAGGCCAGAGCCTATTTTTAAAATACAGTTTTATTGGAAGCAGTGCATGGTGGAACATGTTTGTAATCCCAGCAACTTGGGAGGCTGAGGAAGGAGGATCACAATTTCGAAGCCAGCCTCAGCAACTAAGTGACCCTGTCTCAAAAACAAAACAAAACATAGCCACAGTCTTGTTTATATATGGTCTATGAATGATGTTGCATCTCAACAGCAAAGTTAAGTACTTTTAAGAGAGACCACATGGCCTGGGAAGCTTAAAATAATCATTATCTGTCTGTTAATAGGAAGTTTGTTAACCTCTGCACTAGACCAGAAGCTCCAGAAGGCTAAAATTGTGCTTGTGTTTTTCACTTCTATATTCCCAGCACTTAATATAAAGATAACAAATTGACTAACTGTATTTCAATCTCAAGCTTTAACCCATCTTGTTACAGTGATACACACAGGATCATATGAATTGGCCTATGTTTATATTATAAAATTATAATCTCTTCTTATCCATAGAGTGATTGTATTATTGTAGTCCAAAGGAAGCAAATAATAATTTGCTTATTACAATCAGAGTATTTACTATGGAAAATGTAAACAGAATAATTAGATATAACAATTAGGGCAAATAATCAAATACTGAACAGTTGGGAAGGCTTCACTAAGGAAGTGACCTTTGAGCTGAGATCTTAAGAATGAGGTAATTGAACAAAAAGAGATGAGAAAGAAAGGGCAAACCAAGCAGATAAAGAATAGCCCACATAATTCTCTCTCCTGTAGAGAAGACACATGGTGTATACCGGTAACTAGTGTTCTTGTCAAATAATCAACTACAGAGTAAGTTTCTTAAAATATTAAAGTTAACATCCTAAAAATGAAGCAACATTTTCAACCAAAACATTCTTAGTATGATATTTATAAAAATGTAAAGTTTGAACCATTCTGCTACTATCTAACAGTTGAGTAGGAAAATGGTTTTAGGTAAACTGTTCTATGTTTGCAGCACAGCACATGCAGTCATTAAAATAATGTATATGAAAAGTTTTAATTTGCATGGGAAACTTCTGCTATAATGCAAAGTGGAAAAACTAGGACATTATTTCCACTATGTAATATATTTATGGAATTTTTTTTCTATAAAAGATTGGACTAAAATGTTAATCAGACTGCTTTTGGGTGGCACTGAATATTCCATACTTTCTGATGGGTTTTCATATTTTCTATGCTACACATTTAAAACTTTAAAAGTTGGAAAAATGCATTTTATTGAGAAAATAAGGAAATAAAAGTAATGATCTGCATATAGATCTGAGAATAGCGTTTCCTTGTCTCTGGGATGAGGATGTAGCATAAACTAGGATATAAAAGATGAAAAGACATATCCCCTTTCTTCAAGGAGATAACAGTCTATTAGAATTACAGACTAACAAATAACTACAATAGTATACGTATTAGAAGTATGCACACAAAGACAAGCGAAAAGTTCAAAGTAATACCTAAATCTGTTTGGAGAATTCAAGGAAACCTTTACAAACTTATAACCCACTTGAATCAAACTGTGAAATATGATATATTAAGAACTATGTAATGTTTTGAATGACCAACAATAAAAAAACAAAACAAAACAAAACATAAAAACCCCAGGAGAGTTCAGTGTCAATAACAAAAATTATTAGTGTAAGTTTTCCTGGAGTTTGATTTAAGTTGTGAACATAAAAGTGTGTCAGGGACTTTGGGGCCAGAAGAAACTACCTTGAGAGATGCTGCTCCAAATAGTCACTTTGCTTTGTAGATTTTGTACCAATTTGAGAATTTAATCTCTTCCTACTTTATGTATGTTTGGTCTCTTCTTGACGGTCTATAATCCATCAGAAATGCTCCAATATCAACTCTGGATATATAATTTAAATGAGTCTTAGAGATCTTAGGCATCAGGTTATTACTCTGTTCTGAAAGCTTCTTTTATTTATTTTTTCCTCACATTATCTTTTTTTAAATGAAT
Source organism: Ictidomys tridecemlineatus (assembly GCF_052094955.1). Taxonomy (NCBI): domain Eukaryota; kingdom Metazoa; phylum Chordata; class Mammalia; order Rodentia; family Sciuridae; genus Ictidomys; species Ictidomys tridecemlineatus. Next base: position 50,739,205 of record NC_135484.1, read on the forward strand.
ATATATATATATGTATACACACGTTTCAGTTGTACATGGACACAATAACTTTGTTTATTTTTATGTGGTGCTGAGAATCAGACCCAGTGCCTCACAAGTATAAGGCAAGCGCTCTGCCACCCAGCCCCAGCCCTCGCACATTATCTTTTACTGGCTAAAGGTCTCTCCCTTAAAACTCTCACTACTAATTTACAGAAAAGGGAGAACTGTTTAAGAAAATTTTGCTTCTTCTAGTAACTGAGTAGATTAATTGGTTAAAGAGATAACAGAGAAAAGATCTTTGTTCAGGAAATTCATCTCACCATACTATTAATTTGACTTTAGTTTAAACAGAGAAATAAAACCTTAGTATTTGGTCAACAAATACTTTATTAAGTAAGCAATAAATATTTATCTCCTTACCTTGTACCCAAGCAGATGCTGTGACTAAATTGGGGAAACCTGCATTAAGCCTTTTGGGACCTGGGTATAGTTGACAGCAATTGCCTCCAAGGTTTGCTATACTTACTTTGGATTGCCACATCTCTCTGGGAAAGAGTTCTTTTCCATCATCATCTCATAAAGGCAAAACATTGGACGAAGAGCTGGGTAAAAATTTCCTGTAGACTAGATTAATTTCTGCATGACTGACACTTTGAAACAGATAATTCTTTTATGTTGCTGGCATTTTAAGAAGTTTAGCTGTATTCCTGACCTCTTACCTACTAGATGCCAGTAGCACTGCCTCAGATATGATCATCAAAAATGTCTCCATTTTGACAAATGTGCACTGGGGGACAAAATCACTCCTGCCTAAGAATCATTGAAATAAATGCATGAAACATTGATCCTCTGGTAGTAAAGAAACCACCTTCTGTGAGAGAAGGATGACACAAAGAATAATTTACCTTGAATTTTACTGAATGTACTAGAAAACAAATAAAAACCCTGATTGAATAAGGAAGGAAATACAAACTTTATCAAATCACTGTCCTTCTACCTATTCCCTACGTTAGAGACAAATGGAAAAAAATGATAAAATAGGCAGTTTCCTACAATAGAAATGACTAGAATGCAGATGTTACTGAGAAGATTCTCTATGGTGTAGCATTAAAAGTTATAGATCTGGAGTTAGGAGGCAGTGATTCTCAATAGCTTTATTTCTTTGGGCCTCAGTTTACTGATTTGTAAAATGGAAGTGTGGTAGAGAGAGGTTTGTAATTGATTTTTTAATTCAATAAATGTTAAGGACTTACATTCTAGGCACTATTCTTGAGCTAGGACATAAAAAGACACAGTCCTCTTCTTCTAGGACATAACAGTCTATTAGAATTACAAAGTAACAAACAACTACAATAATGTAAGCATTAGAATAGAAGTAGGCACAAAAAGGCCATTGGAAGCCCTCAAATAGTACCTAAATCTGCTTGAGGAAATCAAGGAAATCTTTACAAGGAAGTAGCATTTTGGCTAAAACTTGAAAGGTGAATAAAATTTTACCAAAAGAGGAGGAAAAATATTTATTAGAAATGCAGGGGCTAGGGCTGGGGCTCAGTGGTAGCACACTTGCCTGATATGTGTGAGGCACTAGGTTAGATTCTCAGTACCACATATAAATAAATAAAAATAAAGATCTATCAACAACTAAAAAATGTTAAATAAAGAAAAAGAAATGCAAACCTACAGATTTGTTGCTTCTTGGAAAAGAATTGCATGTTAAGGAAACTAAGTATTTAGTGGTGCTGGAAGATAAATGAAAAAGGGGAAAAGAGATGATGCTGAATATCTAAACCAAATCACGAGGCTTATATTTCTTCCCTTCCCTTTCTCTTTCCTTCCTTTCTTTTATTGTAGATGATAAGTGGTAGACAGACCACCTTGGAATTAGTGTGTACAACAAGACTGGAGGAGAATAAGCCAATTAAGTGACTATTACAATAGGAAATCTAAAAGGTAGTGAAAGCCTTCAACAAAACAATGATTATGTGAATAGGAATTATGAATTTTCTGAAGAGAGAATGGGCAGGACTTGAAATTTGCATGGGAGGAAATTATAGCTAAGATTTACCAAGAATTTTGCTAAACATTTATTTATTTATTTATTCACTTATTTATTTACTTACTACTTCATTTGATCTTTATACTCTCCCTACTAGGAATGGAAAACTGTCCAATTTGCCAAAGCTAAACTGTTTTAGGTGATATTCATCTTGAATGTACTTAATAAATGTATTCTTGGTACTTTAGTGAATTGGCTTTTGGTGAAATGACTTAGAAACTAAGGTAAGTATACTATTGTCCCTGTTTTATTGAAGAGAAAACTGAGGTTCATAGAAACTAAGGTTCACCGTTATCAAAGGCAGGGCCAGGTTTATGGAGCTTGCTCTTTAAATCCTTATGAGGCTTATAGTTTAAAGCAAACAGAATAATTTGGGATATCTTGTTTCACCTGTAACATGCTACAATGTTCATGTTCTTAAATCAAGAACTAAACTTAAAAAATAGAGATACAATGAAATAAAGTTTAAAATCTAACATAGTAAAAGCATCATAGTTCACTATGGCAACTTCCTTAGTGTTTCCTAGGGGCCTTTCTTCCCTTTCCGCCAACTGATGAAGTTACAACTGATGAAGTTAAGATGATACTCTGCTGCTCTGTGGTTATCTCCTTCCGTCTTCTCTATAGATACATATACATACTTTAAAAAAAATTATCAGAAATTGCCATCTAGAATAAACTCCTTTTCAGAGCAGAAAAAACAAACTCAGTTTTTCCTGTTCTCTCATAACACACTTGACACCAGATGTGCAGGGATTTTTCCCCAACCACCTAGCAAGCAGAGGACCCCAACAGGGTATCCTCTAATTCAATTCAATTCTGACACTATCTACCTGGAGGTAGTATAAGATGCCACAGGTGAGGGCTCAGCCACCAAGACTGCAACTCTTGCACCATTGCCCTTCAGTGGCCAATAGCAAGATCCAGGTTGTTGTACTTGTGTTGTTGACTGGCTTTAATTTCTTCTTTGGGTTCAACTAATTTCCTAGAGTGGCTTGCAGAATTTGAGGAAACACATAGGTTCACCATTTTATTATAAGGGATATATTTCAAAGGATACTGGTGTACACCAGATGAAGAGATGAATAAGGCAAGATATAGGTGAAAGGGTATGAAGCTTCCAAGCCCTCTGGGCACCTCACCTCTCAGGAACCTACATGTGTTAAGCTCTTGTTAAGTTCTCTGTCCTAGCCTTTTTATAGAGGCTCTATTACACTGGTATGACCATTAAATCACTGACCATTGGTGCTCAAGTCAATCTCCAGCCCCTCACCACTACCCAGAAGTTGGAGGGTGGGACTGAAAGTCTCAACCCTCTAATCCTGCTTTGATCATTCTGGTGGCCAGTCTGTATCTACAACTATATATCTATATCACAACATCACAAACACATAAAACTCATGAATTACCTTTAAATGTTTATCCCAAGAATTTGTTTCACTATCAATGTAGGTGGAATTATTTCTTTGACAATGGAGGGAGGCAAGATCATCATAATTCTGCTGTCCTGGGCACGAGAATTAGAAATCCTTTAAACTCAGCTCTGTTGTATTTTTATTCTGCTTCAGAATTGCTAATGAAAACTGGAGAGGGCCTTTCTCACATCTGTAGTTGTCATGGTTCATAGCTACAGTGGATTCCACTCTAGATCAGTGGAGAGCAGTAACTCTTCCTTTTTTTGCATTTAGAAATTATTGGACATTTCTGATTTTCACAGTAGTAATGTAGTGCCCAGGCAACATGAATGTGGATGTAATGACCTGTATGGAGAACTGCTTCACCAAAATGTCAGAAGGTCCCTTGAGAAACTCGGAGATCAGGGCCAACTTCATGGGCAGGCAACCTGTGCAGCCACACAGGGCCCAGTGCATGATTTAATGTTCATTAGTCACCATCTTGAAACTTTTTAGTTTTTTGTTTGAATGTCTGTTTTGTAAGTGAAGAGCAGTAGTACAATAAAACATACAAATAGAGATTATATGCATCTTTTCATCCTTGCCTTCCCCTTTGCATATGTCTTTATGATGCCACATAACAGCAGGATTCTGGTGGGCTTATGAGGTATAGGAACTTAGAGAGCCACAAAGTGGGTACAAGAAAAGCATGTTATATTTATGACTGAGTTACTAGAGGTGCAGACAGTTCCAAAAAGCTATGCTCTCCATAAGAACCAGAACTTGCTTTAGGTGCAGAAAGAAGGCCATAGTATGCCAAGAGTTCAAATGAACAAAAAATATTCAATTATATCCTTTCTTACTCATGGGTTACTTCTCTATATTAGCCAATCATTTACACTGAAGATAATTACAGAAACAAAAAGAAAGAAAGAGCAAGCAACCTAGGGTTCTTTCCTTTCATTCCTTTCTTGCTCATTAGTAAGTAGAAGGTAGTAATAAGTAGAATATGTGCATATGAAGAAGTAAAATAAAAACAGTTGAGTTAGTTTTGTGCAGAGTTCAAACATTGTTCTGGTAGAAAAAAAATACATCTGAATGAATAAGCTACGAAACACCAATTGTGTATTTTGGTGAGTGAAATTTTGTATGAGTGAAATGCTCTTGTATTTGCCCTTTAAAATGGCATTGCATAATATAAAGATGAATGGTAAAATTTATCCTAAGAATTTAAAAGTTTAAATTTTTTACTTACATTGACATTAAAAAAGCACATTAAAACACTATAACTAGAAGGGGAGAAGAGAAAAAAAAGCTAGATATTTTAGTGTAGAAAATGGCACCTTTTTCCTGCCTTTTGAACAAGTGGCCCTACATTTTCAGTTTGCTCCAAGGCCCACAAATTATGTAGCTGGACATGACTGGGTTAGTTTAAGTAGCAAGGGATTAATGGATATTATTTAGCTCATACATCTCTTACAGAGCCAGAGAGTGAGGTTTGGATAGTACATAGCTTGAAACACCTAGGAAAAAATCAAGCCAGGAGGAATACCCATCCCAATTGGGGCTATACTAGAAGAAACCCAGCATCAACTGGCAGTCAGTATCTATGACTCCAAAGTGAGACACTAGAACTCCTCCCTAGCTACCTAGAAGAACCAGATATCTCCATGGTGTTTGCCAGAAGATCCTGTCTTCTAAGTATAGTTGAAGTGTATCATGTTGTTCACTTTCACAAACACTTCTCTTTCAATGTTTTATTGTTGTTGTTTTCTACTGGGGATTTAACCTAGGGGAACTTTACCAGCTCTTTTCATTTTGAGACATAGTCTTGCTGTGTTGACCAGGCTGGCCTCAAACTTGCAACCTCATTCTTCAGCCTCCTGAATTTCTGGGGTTACAAGCATGTACATCTGCACTCAACTCACAAACACACCTTGAATGGGCGCATCTGATTGTTGGAAACAAGGCCATAAAAGCTAGCTTCTGGTTAGCATCATTTTCAACTAACTCACATTCAGTGAAGTCATATTAGTAGCTTTGATTACTATGAAAATTTGTAGCCAATGTTACAGATTAGGATCCTCCCTTGCCCAGCTGTTGTTAAACATTTACCAGCATACAATTAATCTCATGGCAACATTCTAGCTGCAAGGGAGTCTGGGAAACAGTAGTTTTTTATTTTCCAGATTCTAAAGTACAGAAAAACAAGATAAAGAAAATAAAGAATGTGTATTGAATAAGCCATCTTATAGTATCTGTTGCATACTATGGCCTTTAAAAAAAAAAACAATAACAGTACTAGGAATTGAACCCAGGGCCTTGCACATGCCAGGCAAATGCTCTACTATTCAGCTACATCTCCAGCTTTTTTTATTTTGAGACAGGATCTTGCTAAGTTGCCCAGACTGACCTCTAACTTGTGATCCTCCTGTCTCAGCCTCCCCAATAGCTGGGATTACAGCATTGCTTTATATTCTAGTTCATAAATTGCCAATCGCCGGATGTTAGTTAAACAATATTGGTACAGAACACTGAGCAGGCTTTTTTAGTAAAGGCATGAATATAGGTCAGTGAACTAGAAGAATGAAGAAAATGTTAATTGAAATGTTTTAAGTACATTTTTCTGATGCAGAACTATAAAATCCATGAGGATAAAAGCCATGTCTCTCTTGTTTCTCTCCATATCTCAAATTACTTGGCAAATAGTAGTCAATCCAAGAAAATGAGGGGGGAAAAAAGCATTAAGAATATTAAAGAGTTCAACTTTGGCATTTCTCGTATGTATAGACAAGGTAATTTCAGGTGACTTTTATTGTTTTTAGTGGAGTTAGACTTTCAAATGTGAATTTTCACCCATGAAAAATCTGACAAACTAATTTAGCAAGAAAGGTTTAAATTTTATATCTTAGACTCAAAATTTTAGGACTCTTTCTTACTTCAGGAAGAGTATGTGTATAAAACACAATTAAGAGTGGCCAATTACAGGACTGATGTCAGGTTTTCAATTTGAGCATCAACTTAAACTAAATTACACCCAAGACATACAGTATTCCTAACATTCATGCTGCAAATGTTTTTAAGAGTGAATGTTCTTTCCTTGGAGTTCTAGAAGGCATTATGGTTGAAATTGCCTTTTCTTAAAGTAAATTCAAGAGATAAGGTGATAGAAACCTAGAAACAGCTAAACTGTGACATTTTTTTGTTCATTTAGGAATAGTATAGCTTAAAAATTATGAATATACTTATTATGATACATAGGTTCTTAATTTTATGTTGCTAAGAAACATGGGTGTGGCTGATAGGATTGCTAACAATACAGATTTTCAGACTCCACCCCCCCAAAATGTAATTCAGTAAGGGCCAAAATATTACATTTTATAGAATACCCTAGGTTCCACAGAACTCCATGAGAATCACTTGTATTGTGCATCTGACAATGAGCTTATACATAATATTAATCAAAAAATGCACACTAGAACATAGACAATTTTTTGGGGGGTGCTAGGGATCAAACAGGGCTTTGCACATGATAATCACATTTTTAAATCACTTCTGTAGGCTCCTAAAACTTCAAATCAATTTTAAGAGATTTTGCCTTCTCAAACTGTTATTAGGTAATTTCCTGTATATTAGTAGCAATCTTGTCACCTATGTTTATAATGATGCTCTGAGGTTAAGAACTGCAGGCTAATTTACTCTGGGTAATCAGTCTCAAATCCCTTCAAGCATAAGTTCTTATTAGCATTTGTATGTTGTGGAATTTACAGACAGCTTCCTTTAGCGACCTGTCCCTTTGAGCCTTGGATTTTTCTATTTGAAGACCCACAATGGTTCCAAATGAGGAGCTCTCAGTAACCAGTAAAATGCACCTGTATAATACATAAGCGTGAAAAAATGATCTTTATTTTTGAAAGACTGAAAACGACTGCCAAGAATTCTAATTTGGTGGCAAAATTCGAACGTAAAATCGTGGCTTCTGTCTCCCATCGCTTAAATCGTTTTGGGGGTAAGAAATCCTTAAGGTGTAGATTCTACGAGAAACCCTCTCGTTGAACATTCAAGAAAAAGAGACACAGAAACCAAATTATTTGTCCAAGGTCACGCCCAATATCAGTGAACAAGCCAGACAAAACACATCGGTTTCAACTTAAGAGGCAACCCAACAGCAACTCTTTTTATTCCCTAACTGCATGCTTCATCCTCTCTCGATTTTTGAATAAAGTTGTTTTGTATAACGGTCCTTCCCCTCTTTTTTGCCTTTATGCCATCGGTGTAAAACCTTGCACAACGTGTTAATGAATAACACTGAGAATCCATATCTAATGCGGTGACTTTCACGGGCCTTTTTCTTTGGCCAAAAATTTCTCTTGAAAGGCTCTTAATCCTCATTTCGCCAGGGGAGGAGTGGAGGGAGGTCACTGGGAGCTGACAAGTCCTTACATGTACTTGCGCGTGCCCGGGACGCAGCCAGGCGCGTAGAGGAGGAAACCAAGGAAGGATACGCTAGGGCGAGAGGGAAGGCAGGGGGCGGGAGAAAGCACGGTGGTGGGAAATCCCTGTGTACAGGATCTGCCAACCCCAGGCAAAGCTGGGCAGAACTGTGCGTGAATAAATCTCATTAACTGGCCAGGCACAGACACTGCAGCAGGCACAGATGAGGGGGCACGAAGGGGGAGCGCGGCGGCGGTCCTTTTATGGGCCGAAACCCGCGCTCGCGCGCCCCCGCCCCTCGCGCGCTTCCCCAGGGTCTAGCGCGGAGCCGCGCCGTTACCTGAGAAGGGCCGGCTGAGTCCGCGCCCGGCCCCGCCCGTTCCGCCGCCCGCCCTTCCGCGAGGCCTCAGCGGCACGAGATCTGTGTGCCGTGCCTCCCTCCTCCGGCAGGCGGGTTCTCTTACCTTGTGAAAAATTGTCTCCGCGGCTCCCCCTGCTTTCTTTACAGAATGTGAAATGGCGGTCGGCGAGGCGAGCGCGAGTATTGCAGCTCCGGCCAATCCCGCGTAGCCGCCAAAACGGCCCCGAACATTGACGTGCCCCTCCCGCAGCCCTTCGGAGCCCATCCATGATATCGGTGCTCTGCCGCCCCCTTCGCTGTCCCTCACCCAGGTGGCCGTGCCCATAGGCCGAGTTATCGATTCCCCGCGCAGCGCGCCGTCCAGGCTTCCCGCCAGCCTCCTCCCTCGCTGCGTGCCTGTGGCGGGGGAGAAAACACCTCGGCCCCCCTCGGCGTCTCGCCCAGGAGCCAGCCCTACCCCTTGCCCTTCCCGCCGCGCCCCCTCCCCCAACTACTCACAGCCCTCCCTTCGCCTCCTCCCTCCCGCGACACACACACGCACACCCCTTTTCCCCTCCCCCAGTGGTTGCGTCCGTGACATCATCATCATGGCAACAAGAGCTGCAGCCTGGGACCGAGGAGCCCGTGTGATTCCCGGCGGCGGCGGCAGTGGCGGCAACACCAGCACCAGCAGCAGCACCGACGATCGCGCGAGGGCTTCTTCCCTGCTGCCTCTCGCCGGGTGTTCCTGAGGAAGCGGCGGCAGCAGAAGTAGTGCCTACACCGCCGCGCGCGCCACCGCTCTTCTTGGTGTCTGTGTGTGAGGGGAGGGGGCGCCGCCGCCGCCGCTGCGGAGGGAGCCGCCGCCGCCGCTCCTGCTGCCACTGCCAGGTCGCTAGTGAAGGGGAGGCGGTGGCGGCGAACATGTTTTCAGTGAGGATAGTGACTGCCGACTACTACATGGCCAGCCCGCTGCAGGGACTGGATATCTGCCAATCCCCCCTCACCCATGTCCCTGTCAAGAAGGTGCCAGTAGTTCGAGTCTTCGGAGCGACCCCGGCAGGTAAGCGGGCGGGAGCGGGAGCTGGCGGGGCGCCGGGGCCGCGCTCACGCGCGCACGCCGCCGGCAGCGACCCTCTCCGTGGGTCGCTCCGCGTTCCCCCTCCTCAACACCCTCCCCGCCTTTTCTCCGGTGCGTGACAAGAGGCGCAAAAATGTGGGTTCGCGGAAGCGCTGCGCCGCCCCCGGGCGGGGAGGCGCGGAGTGTTTACACTGCGTGCGGCGGCAGAGGGCTAGAGCCACACTTCGGGTCACGGGCTCGGGGAACGGGTGCCGCGAGACCGCTCTTTCCCCGGAGGATGGGCCAGGGGTCCGAGCCTGGTCTCGGTGGACGTCTGTGAGCGACCCTGCTCAGAGGTCGGTCGCTGGTGGGGCCCTGATCACCCCGTGCGTCTCCCAGGTGCCCCTTTCTGGAAATGGTTTTGAGAACAGAGGGGGAAGTGCCAGCTCTGTTCAGTTGCTCCCCTTCGCCTCTTCTCACCCTCGCTCTCCTCTGCCCCTTCCGGAGATGCTTTGGGCTGTTAGAGAGTGGCGCTTGGGGCCGGATAATCTTTCTCATTGAAGTGACCATGTGGCTCTGCTGTGAGCGCTGGTCGAGACTGCTTAGAGTTTAAAGCCTCAGCGTCTGGGGACATGGCAGCATCCTCAGGTGCAACGCTTTCAGAAAATATGTGTCCATGGAAGTAGGAAATGCGTTTTTATGTTGCCCAATGTGAAACATCAGACCTAATGGGGTGAATTTATGGTAATCCACAACCGAACTCAGCAGAACAGACATTTTAAAATGCCCCTAGGCTGGGTTGTAGGATTGCATTTTAAATATAGGCATTAAAATGTTTTTTTTTTCACACACACACATAAAAAGATAATATTTTGAAGAAGGTTTGGGATGAGAAGACAGCAATGGCAGAAGCCACGTTCTCAAAAGCTCCTAGGGGTTTGGGATAATATAAATAGCATAAAGGCCAAATTTACAAACCATTTTAAAATTGTTTTTGCTTTTTTAAAAAACATGCTTTGAACTGCTTACATGAAATAACGAAGCTGCCTCCTGGAAAAGGATGCTTTTACCTCTAGCTATGTATTGTCCTATGGGATTTTAGATAGCATTTCCCACTTGATGCTCCTTGCCCTAATCACCATTCATCTTATTACTACAGTCAGTTTCTGTGGACTACCAAGATAATAGCACTTCCCCCAAACACAAGCACTTATTTCAAGCAAGTGTCTTGTAGTGTGAATTCTCTTTGTTAAAAATGTCAATATCGTGAGATTTTTGTAACATATTCCTTTTTAAATAGTGAAAGATTTATGAACCTTGGAAGATGGGGAATTTGAATGCTGTTAATAATTTGTAGAAAATATAACACTTGAAACTTTGAAGTCTGGAAAAGAGACGCAATAAAATGTTTTGAAGGATAGGTCTTCTACCCTTTTAATATAGTGGTGCTGTCTTTGTTTGATTGGAATTTCAGTGTAATATACTGTTTGTTCTCACTTCAGATGCAGAAGAAGGATAAGATAGTGAAGTTGATATAGCTTTGTTCAGCCAGATTTCCAAATCGCAAAGCAACATGCTAATAATATATTGTGGCATTAATGTTTATATAGTTTGGGTTACTTTTCTACACAGTTTTTTCTCCTCCACATAAGTCATTAAATATGTGATTTTCAAACTGTTTATAGGAAAGTTTTGTTTGTGGAAATAAATCTCAGTATAAACTTACAGTAATTCTGTTATGAGAGAATATTCCTTAAAAATAAAAAAAAGATATGCTTTAGTGTTTCTGCATATTAAAAAAAAACTATTCTATGATAAGAAATGCTTATTTCTTTCCTGGACATCTCAAAATAGAGCAGCCCCTCCTTTTTTTTAAAAAAAAAAGCCCCCCATTTTTTTTCATTATTACCTTGAAATGTATAGTGTAGATGAATAAAAAAGTAAAACTTTTGTGTCCACATGCTGAAAGATACAGAATACAGAGAAACCAAAAATTCAAGTTATTAAGGATTATCAAATTGAATTTGCTGTATAGTTCACAGGTTCAAACAAAAAATTTTTGTTGTCTTCAATAAGAGAAAAATTTGAAGCCCTTGGCCTGCATTTAGAGTTTTTATAAATCCCACTTGAAGTTTTAGCAATTGGGATTAATGTTAATTAAACATAAAAAACTGTAGATTTTCTGTTTTTTAAGTCTCTAAAGAAAACTAGTACAGGCTATCCAGTAAATAAGGCCGAATGCTAGAATTTTTATGAAGACAGATTTATTATTTGAAAAAGCACACTGTTTATATCTTTACTAACAAGTCAAATAAGTTAATGCAAATTTGTAATAAATACATAAACCTTTATTTCATAAAATGCCATAAATACGTGTATTCATATATAGGAGTTACTTTTGGAAGTTTTTAAGTCTTTACCTTGGTTTGGAGAAAAGATGTTTTTAAATTGAGTTTGCTTAACAAAGGAGATCCTGAACAACATTAACAGAAGAAATTTTCTCAAATTTAATGACTGTTTCAAAATGGTAAATTCTGAACTGATTGGATTAATACACTTGTACTAGTACAGTTTTCTATTATTGCATGAAAAGTATTTTTCTGCTTTAGAAAACAGTCCAGTTGACTTCTGGTTGTCCTATGTTTTGGGGACATCTTTTGAGTAATGTAAAAATAAATTAAGTATCTTAGGTTGAAATTTTTCCATATCATGAGCTGGTGAAATTTGAAAAGGTATTTTTAAAAGTGGCACATTAATTTTGAATGGTAAGTCCTGAATGATGATTTAATCTCTTGCTGACGGAGGGTTGATTCTTGAGAGTCACTTACATTTTATTCATGTGAGTGGTGGAATTGTTAGTTTTTTTTAAAAAGCCTCTGCTTTTCTTGAACTCATTTTAAAAATGTCTTGAATGTTGTTTTGATGTTACTGAGTCTTGAGCAGTATCATTTTTGGAAAAAATGGTTTTTTTCCTTTTATAAAGACATTTTTAGTAACTTGTTTTAATGGAGAGAAGCAAGGTTATGAATAAAGTGTAGGAAAATATTTTTTCATTTAGATCTGAATATGGGCGTGACTGCTTAGGGAATTTGTTTCACATAAAATCCTGAGGCTTCATTTTGAGGACCTGACTCAGGTGGACTTGAGACTTGTCTAATTTCCACATCTCAGTTCTTGCTTTGTTGTTTGATGTAACTTACTTTATTCCAAGTTTCAACAGTTCTCTGTTTTCTCAGCACCAGGTTAAACAGAATTATCCTTTCAAAGGGCTTGCCTGCTGAGATGCAGAGTAGGAGTAAATAGAGAGTGTGAGATGTTCACAAAGCTAATAATTAAACCAAGTAGGCCAAACAGTCTATAGAGGGAGCTACTTGTCTTTAAGATTACTATAAGGAATTGGTTACCCTTTCCTTCTGCAAAATCAATTTTAGCTTCAAATATCTGTATTTTCCCAATTAAGTCATCCTCCAATTTAGTGACTGTTGTGGTAGATTGTTATAAATTCTAACTTTCAAACATGAAGTCAGTTTTTTTTAACATAAGATATTTGTAATTCTGAGATGTTATATAGGTGCTTATTTGAATAATATGTATGTTGTTTTATTTTATAAAGTTATCTATAATAAACTACCAGAATGACGTCAGTTTCTTTGGTAAATTGGTAGATTGTTAAATAAATTTGATATGAGTAGTTTTTAAAACAGCATTTACCAACAATTCAGATTACAAAAATTATTATGATCAAAGTCTAGTTTGTTTATACCTTTTTATTTGCTAGATGATTTAAACATTTTACCAACACATCATCTCAAATTGGTTATAATTATTAGAGATTTTTAGGAATACTGCAGATATTTAGTGATATGTAATCACAAAATGGTCACTTTAATAGGTATTTGAAGTCCTGAGTAGAAAATTTTATTAGCGTTGTGTGAGAACCTACTATGTATGTCTAGTTATTTTGGGGGAGATTTTATTAAAAATAATATTACCCTCTAGAAACTCACAGATGATGGTCATGTAAAGATAAGTTGAAGATAAAATGATTTGACTATATAGTAGAAATGTGTGTAAGATATAGTAGAGACTCAAAGGAAGACCCCGTGACTTCAATGACTATCTGATAGATGAAATGGGATGTCAGGGAAGGTTTCATGAAAGAAGTATGGATTAAGTCTTTTTAAAGAATTTAAAATTTTTAATAGAACAGGTGCAAGGTAATTCACACACATATCAGAGATGCGTGGTGGGGGAGGGGGGCGGAAGAAACTACCCTCTGCAGGGCAGTTTGGCAGTGTTTATTAAAACCCTCGAAATTTACCTGTTTGGCCCCCAGATCCTAGTTTTATAGATTTTAATGTAAGAAAATAAGTCTTTTGGTAATATGATTGTCTTAAATTCTTCTACTTCTTTTCTTTATCCATTCCCACTCTAGTCTAAGTTACTAGCATTTTTGAAAGGGTTTACTACAGTAGCTTCCTAGTCTTGATTTATCCCAATCCACTCTGTCCCCTTCTAACCTGATTTCTATACTATAATCAGATCTTTTCAAAACATAAATCAGATATCACCCTACTGTATGCTCCAGGAGCTATCTATTATATTTAGAATATAAATAAAACTTTGTGGTGGCATCTAGCTGGCTAACTAGGTCTTGCATAGTCTGGTCCCTACCTTTCTGTCCAGTCATGGCTTCAGCCATATTCTTCTTGCCTTGCTCTTTGTGTTCAAGCCACATTGGCAAATTTCAGTCCCTTATTCTTGCCAAACTCCCTCCTGCAATGAGGGCTTTGTACCCGCTGTTCCCTCTGCCTAGAATGTTTTCCCTTTCTTTCACCTAAACTCTAATTTGTCTTTCCTCAGGGAAGCCTTCCCTATTGTAGACTCTCAGAGTTACACTGACTCTCCTTAATAGCACTTTATGTTTGTAATTTTTTACATGTTGGAAATTAACATCTGGTTTTTCTCAGTAGGTTGTAATATCCAGAAATGCTGGTAGTTTGTTTCTTTTTGCTCACCAGTACAAGTTAATACCACAGGGCTCAAAACTTGAGCATTTTCTGCAGGAATTAATCAGTAAATGTTAGTCATCACAGAGAGCAACCCGATAGCCAACAGTTGGGAAATGGTTGCATAAATCGGGCATATTATTGTAGTAGAATATTATGCATCTGCTGTCAGTATGTTATGTGAAAAAAAATCAGTTTACAAAACTCACTAAAAATGCAAAAAAAAAAGTTCATCAAAATATAAAGGTTGATTTCACGCTAGAAGGTGTATTTGTGTTTTCAGATTTTCTACAGAGAAAGTGTATTGATTTTATAATTTGTAAAAAACTGTCCACATACAATTAAGGGAAAAACCTCCACGATTTTCTAGATAAGGTTCAGAAATAAAGTTTTTTTTTTTAAAAAAAGGCATGAGGTTCATTATGGTCTCCAAAATAAATGTCAACCAAAGTTCATGCATGATAATAGTTTGATCTTGATTATATAAATTCAGTTTTCAGATGACAAAATGATTCTTATTGGAGTAAGCTAGTAATTTCTGATTTTGTTGTATCTAATTATAAAGTGATTTTAATTTTGAAATGGAGTAAAGGCCAGAATTAACACACATATATAAGAACTTAATATATGAAGGTAATACCACCAATGTATAAAGTGGATACTACTTTATACATTTACCTATCATTAGGGGAAAGAAGAACTATTTAGTAGATGTTGTTGGAATAACCAGCTATTATTTTGAAAAATTAAAAAGTTGGCTTCCAGGGGAGTCAAAGATTTAAATGTGAAACAAAAATATAGGACAATTATTTTTTATGCAATCCAGGAATGATGAATGCATTCAGCGTATGGAAATACTGAAGTTAGATTGTTTAATTTTATGATACAAAAATAAAATTCTGCATAGGGAAAAATCATAAAGTTAAAAGACAAAAGACTAGTAAAACTTACTTGTACTCTTTTCACAAAGGATTAATTTCTCCTAATATATGAACAGTTCCTAGCCAAAAATCTAATAGAAAAAAAAATGAGCAAAGAGAATTTATATGAAAAGATATATACATACTCATAATAAAGATGTGAATTAAACCTATAATAAACTATTTATCATATGTAAACTAGCAAAGATTGATTATGTGGTATAACTTGGGCAGTGTGAAAGGAAGGGAGAATGAGCATTCTCCTACATTGCTAGTAGGAAATATAGTGTTCTTCTATGGAAAGCAATTTGAAAGCTGTTTTCAAAATTAAAAGTATACATTTATTTTAAATTAAAAATTTCATTCTAGGATCTTAACTTTCTAGAAGATTTATGTGTCATATAAACATGTAAATATTTGTGAGAGCATTATTTGTCATTGTAAAAGATTGGAAACAAAAAATCAGTAGGAGAGTGGTTAAATATATTACCGTATGTTTATTCAATGAAATATTAGGCAGCTCTTAAAAATAGTGAGACAATACTATGTGTACTGCTTTAGTACCATGTGTAAGACCTGAGAGAAAAAAAGCAAGATGAAAGATATCATTATGATCTATTCAGTATGTTGCCATTAGTGTGGTTTATATAGAGAAGACAAAATGTGATATATATATATTTATACACACACACACATACACACACACATATATATATACACACATGTATATACACATATACACACACTGTATATACACACACATACACACACACATATACACACATACACATATAGTTATCTCTGGAAAGATATGAAAATTGCCTTCAGTGTGTAGAACTGGCTTACTTAGAGGACAGAAGTAGACTATTTTTTAGTATAGTATACAAAACAGTGTTTGGTAATTTTTTGATATTTTTATCCATGTACATATAATATGTATCAGAGTTAGTATTTTTAAATGGTAATGTACTAATAGGGGTTGAAGTAAGAACAAAAAATAAAAGGCCATAATAGTTGCTGTAAACAATTGCTAATGATTACTGCAATACTGTGTTTTATTTTAGATTTTGTTAGAGTTTTCTAATTCACAGTTTTCAGATGATGTTACATCACTCACTGGAGGGGGGCCCTAATGAATTGGGTTCTGAAGAAAGGCCTCTTTGGGGTTCCTATTAACAGTATGATGAATGACAGCCATTCTGTTCTTTTTGATATTTTAAGTTCATCGAAGGAGGTGTTTTACTAATTAGGATTTACCTCAGCCAGCCAAAGATTGCAGTTGCCTCTTGTGGAAATAAGATAGTGGAATGGTTATTAGAGTTTGTAGTCCTAGGTGCCTAAGCAGCATGCTATTCAATTCATGGTGCAGCCCATGGATGATGAGCGTAAGGGAGGGGTGAGGGTGCCTTTGGGATAGGCCCAGCCCTAGACCTGCCTGTCTGTATTCACATCTATTGGATCCTGCTCATAATGTGCAATCGATGTACTGTTTTAACTTGGTGCAAGTCAAATAATATGATAATAAATAACATATAATAATCAGTTAGTGTATGTGTGTTCTGCAAAAATAAACCATCTTTGTTTTGAAATATTGTTCTTA
Source organism: Ictidomys tridecemlineatus (assembly GCF_052094955.1). Lineage (NCBI taxonomy): Eukaryota > Metazoa > Chordata > Mammalia > Rodentia > Sciuridae > Ictidomys > Ictidomys tridecemlineatus. The sequence goes on from NC_135484.1 coordinate 50,756,000, forward strand.
ATGTGAAAACGTTTGGATTTAAGCTGGGCGCGATGGCTCACACCTGTAATCCTAGTGACTAGAGAGGTTGAGGTAGGAGTATTGCAAGTTCACATTTCAAGGCCTTGTCAATTTAGTGAGATGCTGTCTCAAATTAAAAAAAAAAAAAATTTTTTTTTTTTTTTAAAGGCCTGGGGATGTAGTTCAGTGGTAGAATGACCCTGGGTTCAATCCCCAGTACTCAGGGGGAGGCGGGGGAAGAAATAGTTTACACTTAAATTTCATTCATTCATTCATATTATTATGAATTTCAGCATAATATAGGTCAAATATATCTACTTTAATACTTTAAACTTTTCTTGTGTAATTACATGAAGAAAATATATATTTTTTAACCAGGCACCGTGTAGATGCTTCCACATGCCCTCTTGTCCAAGGTGCTGAACAAATTGTTAGTTACAATGTAAAAAAAAAAAAAAGGTAAAGAAACACCATTCTAGTCAAACCCGCTACAAAAATTAGATAAATATTCTATATAGGCAGGCTCAAGGATTTTTCTAGTGTCCAGTAGTTGGTAGGTTTGGGTCTGGATTTGAAAACTGTGGACCTTGACTCTCAGCTCTCACTGCCTCACACTGGCACCCCAAACCTAAGGAAATATTGGAAGAAGGCATTGATGATAATTAAAAGATAAAAAAATCAAGAACAGTGGAGCACACCTGTAATCCCGGAGGCTGAGGAGGCTGAGAGAAGGATCGAAAGTTCAAAGCCAGCCTCAGCAACTTAGTGAGGCCCTAAGCAACTTAGCAGGATCGTGTCTCAAAATAAGAAAATTAAAAAAGGGACTGGGGATGTTAAGAACCCTTGGGTTCAATCACTGGTACAAAAAAAAAAAAAAAAAAGACTAAAGAACTCTGGAGAAGTTATTTAAAAGAACTGCACATACATAGTTTAGGAATCTTCATGGGCCTCTGTGTCTAATAGTGATTAACATGTTCTTGTAAAATGGATTATATAAGATTCATTTTGTGATGATTGTAGCAGTATTTTTAAAGAAAAGGATAATAAAAGATGACAAGAGGAAATGAGGCGAGATGTAAACAAAAATGGATTCTACTGACCTTTCAGATTCCTTTGCTCTAATTAAGTCTTTCATCTTATTTTTTGATTGGATTAGAATTTGTTCAATTAAAGCTAATGTAAGTGAAAACTGAATCAGGATTAGCCTTAAATAGGTTGGGTTCAAGTACAGTAGATTTCAGAGAATGTTGCCTTTGTCCTTAGATTTTTCAAAGAAATACTTAAACTGATTGAGAGAAGAAATATGCTGGTGGTATGTCACTTTGGTACTTAGCTGACATTTTAATACCACACTGGTAATAAATAAGAAAGGAAATAATGAGGTGTAAAGTACAATGAACTTTGGATAAAACTAAGTTAACTTGTGATTTTCAGGTAAATATAGCTTAGACAAGAATAGGTTTCTTAGACAATTAGAAGGAAATCCATTGTCTAAATATGTGGATTTAGTTTTAGAATAAAAGACAATTTTTAACAAAGCTAAACACTCTCTTAATGACAGTCTCTTTTTAAATTTTTGGGTGCTTCCTCCCCAACCCCTCATTTTTTTCCAGATGATTTTTTGTGTTTCTTCTAATTCTCTGTAAATTTTTAAATATTTCATTTTTAAAATAAAACGTATTTCGTTGCTTAATTAGTATTAGCAAACTGGACTGTTTTCTGCAGCAGAAATTGAATATATGCCTAGCAAAGTAAATCCTGAGAACAATGGTAGTAACTGTCAATGGAAAAATAATATATATGTATATATTTATATAGCTATAAATATATACATATGCCAAGTTTTTTTTTAAAGATAATTTTGGGAAATACTAATTTGAAATCAGTTTCCTTGGGGGCAGTAACTTAATTTTCTTTGGATTCAGAGAGCATTTACAATATAAACAACTCAAAAGAAGGCGTATTACCTCAAAAATGCTTTGTCAAATATATAACAGTTTACAAAAGTTTTATATTTTTCTTCCATTTATTACATTTACCAAGGAATATAACAAGAAATAAATATTTTATTTTGCATATTATATTTACACTTCAAAGTAATTTATATATTAAATTAGATTTTGTTTGAGTTGTGAAGTGAAAGACTTTGTAAGAATACATGTTGATGTGTGAAAGAATGTGCAGTTAAAACATGTTGGCATACTCCTAGTTTCTCAGAACAAGAAAATGACTAATCTAAATTTCATTTCAGAATAAAAACCAAGACAAGCCACATAAAAGCAACCTAAAAATTAAACTGTCATCATATTATTTGTTTTAAAACTATGGAATAATATATCTGAGGAAGATTTCTCTCAAAATTGTTTTTCTCAATTTCAAGTAAGTAATTTATTTTGGTTAATATGTTGGGGGTGAGGGGGGGTGGGGTGATCCTTGGCATTGAAGTTGGTATATCCTACTCATCCATAAAGTGAAAACTCAGATATCCAACTCTATTTAAAGCTTCTGTGTCTCCTTTCCCACTCCCAAAAGATTATTGTCTGAATGGTTTTCTAAGTCCTACCTCCCTTCCACATTGCTAAAGGATTTATTATCCTGAGTATTGTTCGTTTGTAGTCCTAATAAGCCTCCATTCCGCTGCCTTCTATTGTTGAGTGACCTGGAAAAGTTATTTTACTTCTATATGCCTTAATTTCCTCTGTAAAATGAGTTTTAATAATTTCTTTTTCACTGGATTATTATAATTGAGAAAGGTAATCAGCAGATGTCTGACATATATAGTAATTTAAATGTTGCTTTTTTATCCTTCTGTCCAGAATTCACTGTATTACCACATATATGTACTAAGTGTTCTTTAAAATGTTTGAGTTCAATTGAAATGAAAAGTGAAATTTTTGTGTTTATTTATTCCTCACATTACTATAAACTAAAACCCCTGTACATTGTGGGATAAGGATTTTTATAGTTGGACAGTTACTCATATAACTATAGTCTAAGCAATTACCTCTTTAAAACTCTGATTCAAAAATTAACTTTTTTTTTTTAATGAGTGCTCATTTAGGCCCAGCTTTTTAAAACTATATATATTTTTTATATATGCAGAGAAGTGTCCAGGTCTGACTTGCTTTAAAAAAGAATAGTGTTAAATCATTAATCAAGGAATAACCATGGTTTTCCATTTTTGTAGTTTAGTTAATGTTTCTTCTAAACAGAACCTTATTTTCCAAATTCATCGTAACGCCTTATTTGAAAATAATGATAGAACACATGGAAAGTGTGTGTGCCACATGCCACGGTAGAGATGATGTGTCAATAGGGACTTATTGTTCTCCTCTTGTTTTTATCTTTGTAAATTTATTATGCACACAAAACTGAAGTCTTTCATTTTTAAAGCTATTTAGAATTGTGGGGTATAAGCCAAACGATTCATGATTGCTTAGAGCTTCAACTGTTTTCACCATATTTTTTCTATATATATTCCCAGGTTATGTTTTGCTTTTTTTAAAATTTTTTTTTAGTTATAGATGGATACAGTATATTTTTTATTTTTATGTGGTGCTGAGGATCGAACCCAGTGCCTCACACGTGTGGGGCAGGCACTCTACCACTCAGCTACAGCCCCAGCCCTTGTTTTGCTTTTTAATGACATTATCTTTTAATGTTTTTTTCATGAAGTCAGAAAGATTTCCAAAGATTTGATGTATCAGACCTTGGTTGATGCTTAGGGCTTTTTAAATATAAAGCCATAAGCTGGGTTTGTTAGCACATGCCTATAATAACCAATAACTGGGAAGGCTAAGGCAGGAGGATTAAAAGTTCAAGGCCAGCCTGGGCAACTTAGTGAGATCCTATCCCAGAATAAAAACTAAAAAGGGCTAGAAATGTAGCTCAGTGATTGAGTGACCCTGGGTTTAATCCCCAGTATTGGTAAATAAATAGCTAATATATGGCATTTATTTATTTATTTATTTAAATACCTTAATTTTATGTCATATTATTAGTAGAAGTAATAGACCATTTATTGAGCCCTTACTATGTGCCATTTTCTAAGTGACTTAATATTCACAACAGCTCTGTGAAATAGGTACTGTTTATCCCCATTTTACACGTGAGGAAATAAGGCATGGAGAGGTTAATTAACTTTCTCCTAAGTTATTAGCATAATATTTACCTCATAGCATGAGAGAATTAAATGAGACAACATGTATTAGGTCATTACCCATCTTAACAGGAGGAGCAGAGAACTAAAATCTGAGATATGTATTTTCTGACACTTAAATAATTTAATAATAGCCATTGCTGAGATGTGACAGTAACCAGAAATATATTCTTATTCACATTTGTTTTGTGATAATACCCTACTACCTTCTTATGCTGCATTTTCCCCCTAAAATGGAATATTACTGTCTCTTCAAATTCCTTTTCTTATTTGGGCTGAATTATTTTATGCATATATATTTACAAGGTGATTGGGGGACTTTAACTCAATCTAAAGTATTTTTATAAGTTTAGTGTAATTAAACAAGTGGTATATGAACATGCCATCAGCCTTCCACATCCACAGGTTCTGTATCCAGGGATTAAAGCAACCTCAGATGGAAAGTATTTTGGAAAAAATATATCTGTGCTGAACATGTACAGACTTATTTTTCTTGTTATTATTTCCTAAGCATTAGAGTATAATAACTATTTCATAGCATTTACATCATATTAGTATTATAAATAACCTAGAAATGATTTAAAGAATATGGAAGTCTATGTATAGGTTATATGGAAATAATGTGCCGTTTTATATAAGGAATTTGAACATCTGTCGGGGTGGTCCTAGAACTAATCCTCAGGATAACTGTATTCTCATTGTGAACTAAAAAAAAAAGAATAACAACAACAAAAAGAACAGGTAAAGCAAGTCATTACTTTGAATACCAGTCTTATTCTCCTCACCACTTTTATCAATTTTTGCTGTAAACAAACCTCCCCAAAACTTAGTGATACAAAGCAATAGTCAGTTTGTTAGCCTATGATTCTGGGCTGGACTCAGAGCATTCTGCTAAACAAACTTTGAGATTGTTTATATGGCTGCATTCAACTCATAGGGCAGCTGGGTGATAATGATTGATCTAGGATAGTTTGAGACTCATAGATCTGGAATTTGATGGCTGTTGGCTAGGGTGATAGAGGGTCATGTTTCTCCAGTAGGCTAGCTGTGGTTCCTTCACCTGGAGGCAGTACTAAGGTGTATAGGAGTAGCAAGTGAAAGCAAGCCCCATGTATTTTTCTCTTGTTCCATGGACCAAAGCAAATTACAGGTATATCCCAGATTTGGTATGGGAGGGGTTTTCTAAGGGTATGTGTGACTAATTAGGGAGATATTACTGCAGCTATCTATTATACTACTGTTGCCAGCTGACTCATTTTTCAGGAAGCATTTGTCCATGTGATATTGTCCTCCTAAATGAGAAGCACCTGTCCCACCCTGTGGTGCCAAAAATTGAATCCAGGCCTTTGCACACTAGAGAAACAACTCTACCATTGAGCTGTACTGCCAGCTAGTAGTGTTTATATAAACAGTTTATTAAATGAGTCAGATAAATTTACTTAATTCATGTTCTTATTTTTATTTCATTCTTATCATCCTTCCACATCATTCCTGGTCCAATTCAATCTGCAGATATTTACTTGAGTACCACTAAGTGCACACACAATAAGGTTTGAAGGTGAGCAGCAGGTGGACCAAGACTATTGTGTTCATCATCAATATTCTGCTTCATTACATAAATAAAATTTTGTAAAAGTAGATAATTGTAGTAGTTTTTTAAAAATGACCAGCACCCCACACTAGGCTGAATATATCTTGTATGCTACATTTTAAAACATTTTATACAGAATTTTTCAAATGACAAAAACTGTTAATACGGAGGTTATTTTAATCTGTACTCCCTCAAGAAATATGAGACTTTCCATGTGTTCAAGATTATATTCTCAAATGTTTTGATCAGTGCCAATCTAATAGGTAAAAACATGGATTTCAGTGTAGTTTTAATTTGCATTTCTTTTATTCTAAGTGAGTCCTTCCATATGCTTTAGTTGCATTTATGTTTCTTTTTCATTATACTATTTGCTTCTCTTTTACACATTTTCCTGCTGAGAGTTTTGGTCTTTGCTTGATGAGCTCTTCATATATTAGAAAAGTTTGTTTCTGTTGGCGAATTAAGTTGTAAATACTTTTCCCGGTTTGTTTGTTCTTGTGGTACATACCGTTTATTTTAATAGTGTTTTTTTTTCATTTTTAAAAACAATTATTTATCTTAAATGCAGCTTTAAAATATTTAAGTACTAGACATGGGAATGGAAGAAAAATATCCTGGCCTGATCACATCTTGTTTAAAGAAATCATTTTTTTAAAACTCTGTTACTTAAAATGAAAAGCTTTTAAAAGATCCTATCTTTGATTTATTTTTTCCTCTTCTAGAGTTGTTTCTATCATGAGACTACTCCTTTACCAGTGCAATCCCAAGAAATGGGATCATCCTTTGGAGGGCTATTTTAAATTATTAGATTTTGTACCATGGGTTATGTAAAATAAAAATACTTTGTATCAATTAGAATAAATTATTAATAATGTTGCTTTGAGTCTTGTCTATTTCAGTTTGTGTATGTTTGTTATGTTTGACATATACAAATATAGTATTAGTGGTTTAAGCAGTACACTACTATATATAATGCTTTATCTGTTTACTAGCCTTTACCTGATCAACCATATGAATATATGAAAGTGGCTAGTTTAGCTTAAGTAGATCATCTAACAGAAAAACAAATAAAATGTAACCTTTTTTTTTTTTTCTGGAGAAGCAGTAAAACTACCCACTATTCAAATTATGTTCCCAATTTTTTATATTTTGTAGCACTAAGAAGAAGGTGGCAAAGGCACCTATCACCTCCTATGCAGCAGACATTATGAAATATTTAATTTTTTCCCTTAATTTCTGTATAAAAAAGGGATTAAAAACTGTAAAGCTGAACAAGTTTTGAGTAATTCAATGCAGTTTTAAACATTTTTGAAGTTGCAAATCCTTTTGCATATTCAATTTTACCAGCAGCATTAAAAATAGCTAATAGGGATTCTTAAGTGATTTGGTGGGACATGGTTGAAAGCTAGTTTTACGTAGTTTTTAAATTTTTAATTTTTCAAATTGAAGAATTCTTTAGGATTATTATATCATTAATATTTTTATGAATATTTCACTTATAATTGAAATTTTCCATTTGATACTAAATTATGAACATACAGTTATTTCCCTGATTAATCCTTTAAAACAATTTTAAACATGTCTGAGGTTGTAATCTAACTCTTAATTTTCCATTTAATGTGCATAGTAATTTTCCCATCTGAAAAGCTGATAATAAACTGACATGGGGACATCTTAGTAGACTTCTTCAAGAAAATATGACATTTTGTTTTCAAACTCAGTATACTTATTTTTATCAGTCTATCATGGAATGAGTTTGTTTCCCACTTCTGTTTAGTTCTTCATTTTTGCCTTGCTTCTCTCATTGTTTTAACTTTGTATATTTTAACTTTCATGACTGATACATCTTTTATAGCAGTGTATTCAAATTGTGCTGAAGAATCAAGTTTTTTCTGATGTTTTAAAGTTTTTTAAAATGAATGCTAGAAATAGAAAATGAGAAAGAAAAAAATAACAAGCAAAAATACAAGCTCCGTTTATAAAATTCTTGTATTTAGGTGGGTGTGGTGGCACATGCATAGATTCCAGCAACTTAGGAGGCTGAGGCAGGAGGATCTCTAAGTTCAGCAACTTAGCAAAACCTCATTTTAAAATAAAAAATAAAAAGAACTGGGGTGTAGCTCAGTGGTAAAGTGCTCTTAAGTTTAACACCCAATAACCCCTGCCCTCAACCAAAAAAAAATTATATTTAACCATTATAGAGTTGTCCTTTTAGATTGCTGTAAATTTCTGAACACTAACTCCACGTTTTATATTTATCTCATTACAGATCTATAACAATAGTTCATAGCACCTCTGAGCCACAACCGAAGCCCAACAAAGTTCTTTTGATGTAGGGATATATTTGCATTTTATTTTATGATAGTGTTTCTATTATAACTTTGATTATTGATTCCACTACATTTGTTGTTAAGTAAAACTTATGCATTGAATCACATTTTTAAAACCTTGTGGTTTTTTTCCTTTTTAGTGAACATTTTTATTTTGGTCTTCAATATTATATAGTTTTCTGCAATATTGATTCTGTTTCTTTTCCTCTCCAGCGTAGATTTTAATGTTGTAATTGTGTTTATTTATATATATATATATTTAGTTGTAGTTTGGACATAGTATCTTTATTTTATTTATTTAGTTTTTATGTGGTGCTGAGGGTCCAACCCAGTGCCTGGCACATTCCAGGCGAGCACTCTACCGCTGAGCCCCAGCCCCAGCCCCTAATTGTTTTTATTTTTATTTATTTATTTAGTTTTAGAGTTTCACTTATACCTTAGTCTGTATATGTCTGTATTTTTATTCCTTTCAGCCATTTTTCAGTTTATCATTTTTATAAAAGATATTTCACCGAAACTTTATTCTCTTGTATCTTTTTGAGAACACACAGGAGATAGTTTCTACATTTCTTCTGTTTCCTATCACAAATTATTTTCCTTGGCATTTTTAAAAAGTTGACTTTTCTGTGCTATTGAATGTTTGTGTAAGTCCCATTCTGTGTTATCTGTCTATGAACAAGAGGCTAACTAGGCCTAGTGTTTGCCAATAGATAGGAAATGCAAAATCTGCTTGGCCATCTTCGTTTTTGATTTATAGAGCTAGTGATCTTGCAGCCCAGTCAGATGGAAACATTCATCCAGTGTTCCTATACTGCATTGAGCTTTGTTTTCTTGTTGTTACTATAACTCAGTTCTCTAGTGTGTACAGACCTGAGATAACCTGAGACACTTAAAAACAAACAACAACAACAACAACAACAACAAAAACTGGGCATTTCAGGACAGCTTCCAGATTGTGAAGGTCCTTAAGACTGTAGGTAATTTAGTCAGAAATGGAAACTAATTTATTTATTTTTATGGAAACTAATTTAATATCCCTGGATGGAAGGAGATATACTCCATCAGTTATGTTAAAATTGAGTGTTGTGTTTTTAGAATAAATGAAGAAAGAGTTCAACCTATGATATCTTAAAAAGTAAAGGGGACTTGTTTCTAGTAGAGTAAACTACATCTCTAAGATAGACAGTAGGTTTATATATCTTAAGTATATTAGTGAAAAAAATGGAAGAAGGGTTATTCTGTATTTTGCTGAATCCCCTTCTCCAGTTTTTATTTTTTTGTGGTACTGGAGATTGAACCCAGGCAAGCTAGGTACATGCTAGGCAAGCACTCTACCAATTGAGCTATATCCCCAGCCCCCCAGTTTCTTTTTAAATCTTAGCAGTTGGATTATTTTATAACCAATGGAGTATCATATTTAGTTGACAATGCTTTTTCTTTTCTAGTACAAAAATTAATAATGATTTATAATCATTGACATCTTAGATTCAAGGAATTAAATCAATAGGTATTTAGCTTATTATCTTTCTAAATTGAACCTCCTTATTTGTTTTAAGGGCTAACATTAGCTTTTCTCCTTGGGCACTTTTGGCCTTAGGTTAACTTTCTTGCTTTATTCATTTGAAAACCTTATAAGGATTGAGCACAGTGGCATACACCTTAATCCCAGCAGCTAGAGAGGCTAAGACAGGAGGATTTTAAGTTGAAAGCCAATCTCAGAAACTTGTGAGATTCTAGGCAACTTAACAAGACCCTGTCTCAAAATAAAACAAAAAAAAAGGGCTGGGGATGTGAAAAAAACAAAACCTGATAAGGTAGATTGTCATTTGTATAACCAAGTACCATTCATTGTTTATGAAGAATTGACTCATAATTACATAAAAACTGAGGTTAAACTGTAAATATTGGTAGGAGCTTATGTCTTTTGAGTTTCCCTGAGTATGATAAGTCTTTGTAGTTGAGCAAGTCTGTTGCTGAGGCTCAAAAAGCTGTGTCTGTGGGGCTGGAGAGACTGATTACTATTTGGTACTTCTAAGCTAGAGTAGCTACTGTACCAGTCCTTGTGCTGTCATTCTCTTATACTTGAGCTACCAACTTGAGGTGGCTAAAGAAAATAGGCCCTGAATTGCTGTGAGGACTTCTGAATGACACTGACCTATTGGCATGTTGTTTCATGTTTTATATCTTACTAGGAAGTATAACTAATGTCTAGTGTGTCCTTTTGGGTCACGTGTATCTCAGTGTCTTATTAGGCCTAATGGTATTGTACCCGTATTTCATGTTTTTTTCTTTTTTCTTTCTTTCTTTTTCTTTTTTTTTTTAATACCAAGGATAGGGCCTCAAACATGCTAGGCAAGTGCTCTACCACTGAGCTACATCCCCCTACCCTTTTTATTTTTTATTTGGAGACAGGGTCTCTCTCATTTCCCAGCCTGGCCTCCAACTTGTTATCCTCCTGCCTCAGCTTCCCAAGTAGCTGGGATTACAGGTGTCTACCGTCATACCTGGCTGTTATATGGTTTTAAAATTTATTTTCGTCTTTAATGTTTGGTGAGTAAATCTGGATTTTTTTTATGTCTTCTTAATAAGAGTTTTAAATTATAAACATACTGCATACTTAAGTTTATTAAATAATGCCAAAATATTTTCCAGAGAGGTTGTACCAAGCTGTACCCCACTAGCAGTGTATGAATTTCAGATGTTCCACATCTTTACCAACATTTAGAATTATCAGACTTTATTTAATTCTTGACCTAAAACATCTTATTGTAAATTTGTGTATTTTTCAATGAGTAGTAAGATTGACTTTTTCTATATATCGCCTACTTGTTCTATCTAATACCATGAGATGAATATTGATATCTCCAACTTACAGATTTGTCTATTTCTATTTTCAGTTCTGTCAGGGTTTTTTTTACCTCTTAATTTGATGCTTTTGTTAGGTCTGTATATATTTAGGATCTTTATGTCTTCTTGATGAAATGACATCTCTATCCCTTGTTAAGAAGATAATATTCCTTGATCTTAGGTCTTCCATGTCTATTATTAATATAGATCATCCTGCTTTGTTTTGGTTAGTATTTACATGGTTTATTATTTTAAGAACTGTGAAGTTAACTTGCCATGAATTTCACAGATGCTGGCAATAGGCAGGATGTCTTTACTTTATTGCATATTTTTTAAGGAGATGATTGCAGGCAAAATACTAACCTGAAGAGCTCTAAAGTCTTTAGAGCATCATGTGGTGGGTACTCATAAAGTTTCAGACTTCAGATTTTCAAATTAGATGTACTTAGTTTAATATAGTAGTTAAATAGGAATGCAATCTCAATAGGAAAATGATGTGTTTCTAATTTTTAAAATTTACATCAACTAAATTGTGTCACATTTACAAAATAGAGAATCTTTGGATGTCTCCAATTCAAGTGACTGAAAGTTTTTAATAAAAAACTTTACATTTAAAATTCGAAGCCTAATATTGTGGAATAGGTGTGGAACTTGTTCATTATAAGCATTTTATATAGCCTCAGCTTCACCTAATATGATTCCTTGTCATCTTATATTATGTTCTTTCACAGAGGAAAATGTTTTGTTTGACCAACTTTCAGCAGCTGGCAGAGTTTGAAATGGGGATATTTCCAGATTGATATTGGAGAAGAGCCACATAAAGAGTCACAGAGCCAAATGCATGGAACATTTATTTTTTTTGGCAGAAAGCCCAGTACATACAGATTCTTTTTAAAAATTGAAGTAAACCTGATCATGGGTAGTTTCTTGTTTAGTATGTCAAAATCCCACTATATCCTCAGCACATATTTGAGAACAGAGTGTCGAGTTCTGTTAACAAGTATGGCTCTTTCCAGCTCAGCTTTTGCAATTTAGAATGGGAATAGGGAATCAGTTTTCCTCTGATAAAAAAGAAGACTCTTGGGCCTGGGGGTGTAGTTCAGTGGTAGAGTGCTTGCCTAGCATATGTGAGGCCTTGAAGTTGATCCCTACTATCTCCAAGACTAAATGTAATTGGAACCCTAATCCTATGCCCACCCTGTATACACAAGAAAAGTAAAAATGTATAATATTCTTTCATTCTAATACACTTTTTTCATTAATTATTCTTTGATACATTATAGGCCTTTGGAAAATGCTTACTGTAGAAGAATTACTTCTTCGTATGTAATTTTTTTTTGTGTGTGTGTTCCTGGGGATTGAATCCAGGGTTGTTTTTCCATTGAGAAATATCCCCAGTTCCTTTTTGTTATATTTTTATTTTGAGGCACCATTTCACTAAGTTGCTGGCCTCCAAAATGTAATCCTGCTTTAGACTTCCAAGTAAACTGGGATTACAGGTGTGTGCCTCACACACAGCTCTTTGTATGTAATCTTGAGCAGATGACAACCCCTATGTATAGACTGTGGACTTTCTAATTTATTCTCTGTTCTTTCCATTGTCATTACTTTAACTGAGATTTTATAAACTTATTTGTTTGCAAAGCTGGGGATTGAACCCAGGGCCTCCTGCATTATAGGCAAGTGCTTTATTAGTGAACTGTACCTGCCAATCCAAGATCTCATTGTTTTTGCTGAAACCATTTTTAAAATTTTTTTTTTGACAGGCTTATTGCATATTTTATTTTACAGTCCCAAGCTCTATTAAGTATCCCATTTTGTAAAACCATTTGAACATTCTTAAGTTAGATATATAAATAGTTGTTTTGTATTAAAATATGTTGACATTTTAAATCTATAATTTTCAGTTAGGAATAAATTTTCTTAAATGATACTTAAAAATAAAATAGTAATTCCTTTAAAATAACATCTTAGCCATTTTAACTGTGTAATAGAGTAATGTTAACAATTCACATTGTTGGAACAACCTAGGTACTCTTCAACAGATGAATCCATGAAGAAAGTATGGTGTATATATACACAATGGAATATTACTCATAAACATTCTCGGAAAGGAAAATATGCAAATACTGATTCTTTTTATTTATCAGAAAATATTATTATATTTCTCATCACTGACAGCATAAAATATGTTAATTTGAATACAAAACCTATATAAATTATTTCTCCTTTTTTAAATCTATTTTTTTTACATACACATGACCCTAGGATGTATTTTAACATATTATGCATATATGGAGAGCAAACCATTCCAATTTTTATCCCATTCTTGTGCAGGTATACTGGTCATGTGTTCATATGCACAATGAAAAATCATGTGCAATTCATTCTACTCTCTTTCTTCTTCCCACCCCTCCCTTCATTCCCTTTTGTCCAATTCAGTGAACTCCTATACTTCCCCTCCCTTGTTATGGGTTAGCATCCGCATCTCAGAGAGAATATTTGGCCTTTGGTTTTTCTGAGACTGATTTATATCACTTAGCATGACAGCTTCAGTCCCATCAATTAACAAGCAAATGCCATATGTTCATTCTGCTTGAGGCTGAAACCATCTTAATACCCTCCCAACTTGCTTCCAACTTCACTTCTTCAAATCCAACCCTTGTATTGTCATAAAAGTGATCTTTGTAAAACTCAGTTTTTATTCAAATGTTGACATATCAACAGTGGTACAATATAGGAATATAGGTGAAAAGTAACTAATTTTTACTATGAAATTAGTTTTCAAAGATGAGGGGTGAGTTATATCTGTATGGTACATATAGTCTGTTATGCAGTCATCAAAAGTCTTAGAAAAGGAAAGAAAAAAATGTTCCCTTTTATGACTAAATGAAGAACAGACTTCAGAATAGTCCGTACAATATGGTTCTTCTTTTTAAAAATGTATGTAATGTAAACACATGGACAAAATAATAATACATACCAGAATGTGAAGTGCTTATGTCTAGGTGGCAGAGGTGAGTGAAATTTTCCTTTTTTGTACTTTCCCCCCCACCTTTTTTATTGGTACATTATTGTAATACACAATGGTGGGATTAATTGTTACATAGTTGTACATGCGCACAACATAACAGTATAATTTGGCCAATGTAATTTCTCAGTATTTTCCCATTTTCTCTCTTCTTCCTTCCCCTGGTCCCTTTTCTGTATTCTGATCTCCCTTTGATTTTCTTGAGATCACCACGGGCTGCCCCACCTTCTTTTCTTTTTTCCTCTCCAGCTTCCATATATGAGAGAACACATACAACTCCCCGCTGCATTTGGCTTATTTTCTTTAACACAGTGGCCTCAAGTTTCATCCATTTTCCTGAAAATGACGTAATTTCACTTTTCTTTATGGCTGCATAAAACTCCATTGCGTATATATACCACATTTTCTTTATCCATTCATTTGTTTATGGACACCTAGGCTGGTTCCGTAGTTTGTCTATTGTGAATTGTGCTGCTATAAACATGGGTATGCATGTATCTCTAGTATGATGACTTTAATTCTTTAGGATAAATACTAAGGAGTGCTATAGCTGGATTATATGTTGGTTCCATTCTTAGGTTTTTGAGAGACCTCCATACTGATTTCCATAGTGGCTGTACTAATTTGTAATCCCACCAACACTGTAAAAGTGTTTTTTTTTCTCCACATCCCATCCAGCATTAATTATTGTTTATATTTTTGATGACTGCAATTTCGACTAGTGTGAGATGAAATCTCCATGTAGGTTTGATTTGCATTTCCCTAGCTTTTTTGTACTTTTTAAAATAAAAATATTATTTTAGGACCAAAAAATAGATGGAATCGTATATTCTACTGATATTATTCTTCTGCTTGAAGCTATCATTAGTTTCCTCTGTTAGTTATTTCCCAAAATGTAATCCATGGATATCTTAGAATTATATAGAGTTATCATTAAAAATATAACTACCTAGGATCCACCTCAGATATAAAAGATAAAAACATTTGGGATTATCCTAGGAATATGTACTTCTGACAAGTATGATAATTCTCATACCGTGTGAAGTTTAAAGTAAGACTCTAGATGATAAGCTTTTTCATGATCTGGCACATGGCTAAATTTTCAGTCTCATCTTTTACTCCCTCCCCAAGCATTTGGGCCTTCAGTCTGAACTGTTTGCTTTGGCTCAAATGCTCAAGGTTTTGTGTATGCTGATAACTAAAGGAAAGCAGGGATCTTGGCTGGTCTGCTAAGTTGCTGAGGGTCTTGATGAGTTGCTAAGTCTGGCCTTGAATTTACAATCCTCCTTCCTCGGCCTCCTAAATTGCTGGGATTACAGGTTTGTGCCACTGTGCCTGGCATGAATGTCATTCCTATGGATGGAATGACTTTTTCCATTTGGTTAATTCTTTACACTGCAAGACTAACCCTGAGATATCACCTCCTTTACAAAGCCTCTCTTGATGTTCTTCAGTTAGTTAATCAGGCCTTAGTACTACTGTTAAACTTTGTACATCTGTTAGAGCAAATATCATCTGTTTGAGAGTTTTGTTTTTTTTTTGTTTGTTTGGTCTGGCTTCTGTATTAGAGTTTGAGTTTATTGAGGGCAGATCAATGTGCTGCCAGTTGTTGTATCCTTAGAATTTTGTTCCTAGATTTGCAGTAAAAAATAGAAAAGAACTTGCGAAGGAATGGTAAATATATGGTTCTACTTACGTGAGATACCTAGAGTAGTCAAGGTTACCAGAGGCTGGGAGGATGAGGAATGCTGATTTCTTGTTTAATTGGTATAATGTCAGTTTTCTATGATGGAAAAGTTCTGGAAATGGTTAGTGATGGTGGTTACACAACAATGTGAGTGAATCATATACTCAGAAAACATTAAAATCGTAAATTTTGTGTTCTCTATAGTTTCTTACATGTTTTGCTTTATTGTTAAATTGTGTTTTGACATGGTACTACTTGATTTTTAAATATATTTGGAATTATATTAAATTTATAGAATAAGCCTATAGGAAGTAGTAAGATTAAGAGAATTTATGAAAAAGGAAACATAACATTGAAAGAAAATATTCTTGTGGTACTATAAATAGTAATTAAAATTTATAATTGATGTGATGGTCACTTGCCACTAACTAGTATATAGCTGTGAAAAATAGAGAATGTTATTATGAGATTTCAACATGATTGCAGCTAACTAATACCACACAAAGGGAAATACATATTGAGAATGATATATTACTATTTCTCCTGTAACTGTGTCATTCCAGTCAAAAGTAGAAATAATAATGTGCCATCAATAACTTTTATGCGGTCAAAAGGCCTTTTTAAATTTTCCTGCTTAGAATTAACTTCCTAACCAAGTAGAAGATATTTGTGAGCAAATATTAAGCATCTCATATTCTAAGTATTTTTTTTGTAGATAATCTCAATAAGCCTGTTACATCTTCATGAATTAAAGATAACTCTTGGGCTGGATTTATGGCTAACTTGCCTAGCACATGTGAGGCACTGGATTCAATTCTCACACCGTGTTTAAGTATATAAAAATAAAGGTCCATTGACAACTAAAAAAATATTAAAAAAATAACTCTGGTTCCTGCTTTTTTTCTTTAAAGCATATATGCTATTGAATACAGTATTTTCCCTTTATCTGTGGGGAATATATTCCGAGACCCATAGTGGATGCCCCAAACCACTATAGTACTGAACTGTATATAAACTATATTTTTTCCTATGTATACATGCCTCTCATAAAGTTTAAATTTATAAATTAGACACAGTAAGAGATTAACAATAATAATAAAATAGAACAATTCTAACAATATACTATAATAAAAGTTATGTAGACAATGTCTCTCTCAAAATAAATCTTATTGTACTTTCACATCTTACAGGAAGTTCTTTACAGTTTCTCAGTGTCATTCCAAATAACCAGCATCACGGTACTTGTACATTGGAGCAATAATTAAGTAAAATAAGGGTTACTTGAATACAAGTACTACAATAATCTGACAATGTCTAAGATGGCTACTAAGTGACAAATGAGTGGGTTAGAGATACATTGTGGGTGCCTAGACAAATAGATGATTAATGGGCAGGACAGGACAGTGTAAGATTTCACTGTGCTACTCAGAATGGTGTGAAATTTAAAACTTAATGAATTGTTAATTTTTGGAATTTTCCACATAGCATTTTCAGGCCATGATTGCAGCTAACTAAAACCACACAAAGGGAAATACATATTGAGAATGGTATATTACTATTTCTCCTTTAACTGTGTCATTCCAGTCAAAAGAGAAATAATAATGTGCCATCAATAATATGCATCCACTCTCTCTTCTTGCCAATGATCTTCATATCTCTACTTTCCTACTTGTTGCACTTTTCTGTCAAGTATTAATACATCCTAATCAATGACAAGTAATATGAAGGACAAATGTGTTCATTCCTCTTTAATCTGTTTTATTGAGGTATAATTTAAAAACTAAACCCACCAATTAGTGAATTATAATATATTCAGTCATGATATATATACATGGTCTGTCATCCTTTTAAAAAACTTCCTTGTGAACCTTTCAGTCAAAACTCCCTTCTCACCACTGACTCCTAGCAACTACTGATCTGCTATAACACTAATTACTATAATTTTGGGTTTTCTAGCATTTCATATAAATGGAAACATATAGGATGTAGTTATTTATATCTTCTTCCATATTGTTGAATGTGTCCATAACATATTCCTTTTTATTGTTGAGTGGTTTTCCATTTTGTATATGTACCATTCACTAGGTTGACATTTTAATTATTTCTACTTAGAATTATAAATAAAGCTGCCATGAATATTTCTGTACAAATCTATATGTGATTATATATTTTCATTTCTCTTACATACTTAGGAGGGGGATGGTTGGACCATAGGATAAGTTTACTTCATAAGAATCTACCAGACTTCTTTTCCCCAAAGTAGCTGTAACATATGCATTTGCTCTACCAATTCATGAGAGATCTCCTTTCTCCACTCCCCTCCTCAACATTTGGTTATATTTAGTCCTTTTAAGATATATTATTTTTAGTGGAAATGTAATGATATCTCATTGTGGTTTTGATTTTCATTTCCCTAAGGACAAAAGATACTGAATATCTTTTGTGTATGTATATGGGTGCACATGTGTGCTTACTGAGGATTGAAGTCAGGGCTTCATGGACACTAGGATGAACATCTTTTTAGGTACTCATTTGCCATTCACAATCTTTTGGTGCAGTATCAAAATTAAAAAAAAAACTAAGTTGTTTCTTCTGTTGTTGAGTTGAAAATATTCTTTATGTCTTCTGGATTTGATCCTGATAAACACAGGTGTTTTTCAGATTTTTTCTCTAATCTGTGACTTGTCTTTTCATTTTCCTAGTGATATCTTTTGAAAAGTAAAAGCTTTTAATTTTAGAAGTTCAGTTTATTGTTGTTGATGATTCAACAACAATAAACTGAGCTTTTTGTGACCTAAGAACTATTTGCCTAACCAAAGACCACAAATGCTTTTTCTCATGTTTTCTTACTGAAGTCTTATACTCTCTGTTTTCAAGAGGTTGAAGTTTAAAATATTCAGATTTCTAAGTTATTAGTAGGTACCTCTTTTAAAAAATATTAATGGAGATTATTTTGGTCAGGCCCTTTCTAGCTTTGATGTGGCTTATAAAACTTCTGGTAATTGGTCAATTTTGATTTAAATATGGGCAAAATGTGATGCAACTCAATTATTTTGTGCCCTAGGATTTTCATTTCTGACTTCCTGGTAATAGTTGGTATCTGCATAGGTATAATTGCTCTTTTCAGACGCTTTCACATTTAAGCCAATCAGATGTGTATCTGAAGGTCCTCTTTCAGTCATTTTCTGAGTTACTAGTGAACACAGATTTGTTCTAAGGAGATTGTGAATGAAGTAAAATGTCTTTTGTTAGGGATTTTACAGTCTAGAAGTTAGAAAGTGATCAATTTGTGTAAATGTGAGGGACAAAACCAGTTTGAATGAATGTTCTTTAGCTCAACTTGTAGTATATTATGCATTCTGAACTAGACTATACCCTCTCTTTTTCTTCTCCTTTTTTAGCTAGACTGTACCCACTCTTTTTCTTCTCCTTTCTATTACTTGGTTTTTCTCCCTCCCTCCTTTCCTCCCCCGCCCCTTCCTTTTTTTGGTGATCTCTGAGATCTGACTCCTTAACAGAACTAGCCTAACTTCTAGCTCAGGTCCAGAGCATCTCTTATTTTTCAGGTAGGCCTGTGTTTTGAGAACTCTTCATGATTCTGTCTCCTTTTTGCCTTATCACCATATAGGATAAACTTAATATAAAGAAATAGCTTCTCTGGTTCTTTGTCTTGTGAGCTGGGATAGTTTATAGGTAATATCTGATTCCACTATTAGGGATAACATCTGATTACACTCTACATTACATAGACTGGTTGCCTTTCCCAGCCAAAACAGCGTAAGTAACCAGTTGAGTAAAAGCAGATATTGGAACCCTGCTTTCTGGTTATTAAACATGCTTTCTGTTTTTAATGTCCGACATTAGAGAGCTTAAATTTTTTTTTTTTTTCAGTACAACAATCAACAGGGTGCAGTTGTGCAAACCTACAATCCTGGCAACCATGTTGGCTGAGTCAGGAGTATCACAAGTTAAAGATTAGCCTCAATAATTTAGGGAGACCCTGTCACAAAATAAATAATTAAAAGGACTGGGGAGGTAGCTCAAGGGTAAAGCACCCCTGAGTTCAATCCCTACTACCAAAAAATAAAGAGAGAAAGCAACAATTGTGTCCTCTCACTAATTTTTAAAAAGTGATCCAAATATACAGCTTTTCTCATTTTTTTTCTTCCTCAAGGGTTAGTTTGCCCATGTGTTCTGGATATGTGTAGAAATTTCTTGAGCTATATTATGTGCCACTTTAAGCCCATATATACCTTCTCCCCCCCTCATAGTTAAATATAGCACTTATATTCCATTCTAGGGACTTAAATTACATGTACTATATATGAGTTTGCTTAAAGTTGTCACATAGTTCACTGATGCTTTGTGCGTTTTTTTTTTTCAAGCTTCTTTATGTGCTTAATTTTGTACAGTTTCTGTTACTGTGTCTTTATGTTCATTTATCTTTTAATTCTGACATTTCCAGTTTGTTCTTACTTTCCATTGTATTTTTTCATCTTTAATGTATATTTTTCATCTCTGAAATAGATTTTGATTTATATTCCTTTTATTATTCTTTTTTCTACGTAAGATGTTTTTAAGTATTCATCTCTTTCTTGAACATATAGCTTATCATTATGTTTATTTTGATATCTTTGCTAAATAATTCTATCTGTATCATTTTGTAGCTTGTGGATGAACCTTTATTTATTTATTTTTATGTAATGCTGAGAATTGAACCCAGTGCCTCACACATGCTAGATAAGCACTCTATCATTGAGCCACAGTCCCAGCCCTTGTAGCTTGTTTTTTATTGTTACTTTTTTCCCTCATTATGGGTCATATTTTCTTGATTATTTTCCTGCCATCTTTCATTGGATACTAGACAATGACTTTTATCTTATTGTGTTCTGGATATGTGTAGAAATTTCTTGAGCTATATTATGGGACTCTGCTGCATTATTTTGAAATAAGTATTAGAAGAGTATTAGAAGAAAGTATTAGTCTAATACTTTGCTGAATTTTTATGCTTGATTAGGTGGGAACAGAGGAAACTTTAGGGCTAATTTTGTCCCATCACTGAGATAATAACCTTATGATTATTCTACCTGAAGTCTTGTGAGGTATATGCTATTTTCCTTCTGGATGAAATAGATTATTCCTGACACAGTGTGAGTCTCTTGGATTGTTCCCTCTGCTCCTTTTTTACTGGATGCAAATACAGCTATTTGTCATACAGCAGGACAATTCAGTTGAGAGACAAGGTGTTGAGGCAAGGAAGGTCTGTTTGAAAAGTAGCTAAAAGAGAGGATGAAGGATTCTTGTCACAAAGTTCATCTTGCTGATTTAGACGTGGTTTATTTCCTTGGCTCATAGGTGTTCCCAGGCTGGTGGGTGCCTTCTCACAGGAGGTAGGCCAGATGACGTATATGTGATCCTAATCAACTAGTCTTAGGTGCTTTTCAGTTCTGCACATATCGAGAACAAAGGTTATTATTTACCTGAGCTCTCTTTTTTTTTTTTTTTTAATCAAGGATTAGTTTGCCTAAGTGCATTTTCTGATATATTATACAATGGACCAGCTAGCTTGGGTAAGTTGCCCCAGGGGATTGCCAAATAGTAGTAAAAGAAAAAACGTACTTCTCATGATAATTGTGGAAGACAAAAGTAAAGTGAGGTTAAGTAGGGAGTTCAGCAGGTGATTTGGTCTCAATGCTGGGCTTTACTTCTAGTTGCCTCTTTTCCTCTTCCTCTTTTCCTCACATGTGCTGATATTTTTAGTAAAGACTTCAGTGGAGTCCTCTGAAGATATACTCTACTCTGTGCAGTTCTCCTCTCTGGTACTCTGTCTGGCAAATTATAACAAACATGACTTTCCAACTTTGTTTCCTCGACTCAGGGTGATTGCCAGTGTCCACCTGGTTTCCGTTTCCCTTTGCTCCGTAGAAACTCTAAGCAGGAAGCTATTGGAGAAGGGCTCACTTTGTTTCTGTTCCTGCATGGCCAATGTCCAAAGTCTAAAAACTGTAAAAATCTATTTCTTATTATCTCAGCTAGATTAGGAGCCCTGCATACTCATTTTTTAAAGATTTAGCATAGGCGTTCATCATCTCCAAAATGTTTTATGTTTCCATTTTCTAGTCAGGAATTATTTGGTTGTAAAGAACAAATGCTTTTTCGAAAAAGCTCTAATAAAAAGTAGATTTATTACTACAGGATCCTAAAATCTCATATATTTTCATTGTTGGGTACAAATAGATCTAACTTCTCTTCCAGTCTTGTTGGCAAACAAGTTTCCTTTACAGGGTTCTTCCCATTTGCCTGTGGCTCTCATTTGCCAGGACATTAACTCTGGCTTGTACTCAATATGACTATTTAGCTTTAGTCCTAATACTAGGTATTCAGATTACTTATTAATGTGAATATTGCCAAGGAATTAGAAAATTAATAGTAGTCTGAGATGAGCAGAGGTCAGTACTGACATGATAATGTTTTGTGATTAAATATGCAATTAAAATAAATATTTTTAATTTAAAAAAATTAGAAATAAGGACTTAGAATTTCTGTTATTCTCATATTAACTTAATAACCTAGTTTCAATACTCAAAAGCTTGAGTATTTAAATAATATGATCCATCTATAAACATTTACAGAGCATATATTATGTATCAGGAGTTGTCCAAGGCACTAGGGATACAAAGGAACTTATACTCCAGGAGTTAGCAAATCCAGGACTTTGCACATGCTTTACCACTGAGTTAAATGCCAGCCCTATTTTTTTTTCCTTTTCATTGTTGTTGTTTTTTTAAGTTGTTGATAGACATCTATCTAGATATTTGTATGTGGTGCTGAGAACCGAACCCAGTGCCTCACATATGCCAGGCAAGTGCGCTACCGCTAAGCCCCAGCCCCAACTTTATTTGATAGTAAAATTTTGTTGGATCATAAGCCCTCATTCATTATATTATTATGTATGCCTGTCTTTGTGTTTCAATAGGAATTGAGTAGTTGAGATAGAGACTGTCCACCAGATCTTAAAATATTTGCTTTTTGTCCTAAGAAAATAGTTTGCCAGCCTCTAACATAGGGTGACTTTTTTTTTTTTTAACTATGAAAAGTTCAACTCTTTTTTCCCCCCCATGTCAGGACCTTCTTTAATAGGGTGTTAGATTTTGATCAGAATTAATAGTTAAAAAAAGGTCCAATTACTTTTCCAAAGTCCGAACATTAGAAGTTCCTATTTTATTCTATTTTAAGCGCATAGAATTGTTTTGTTTGTTAATTTGTTTTTAGTGTTAGTGAGATTGTTTCTCTGTAAGAATTTCCTAATAGAAGCACTTGGAAGTTGGATTTGAAGTACCTCACACAGGGCATTTGGGTTTATTGGTGATTTAGAACATATGCGGTATGGTTTTTGGCAAGAGGTTAAAAGGCCAAGTTCTTGGAACCACCCACATACGTCTTTGTAAACTATGAAGTATTTTTTGTAATTTTAGCAATGAACACAGATCTTCTCGCCTCCGTCCTATGTTAAAACAAAACATAAAATGCTTTTAGATGTAAACATAGCTGAAAATTAGTTTTATTTTCAAATATAAAAACTAAACACTGAAGCTCTGAAATACCATCTGAATCTAAATTGTCCTTATTAGGTTAGTAGTTCCTTTCCATGGTTTTCATTCATTAGTTAAGGTAGAGAAATCTCATATAAATTTACATGAAGTTATTCATCTTTCAAGTCTCAGTTACTATAAAAAGAGTATATTTATTTTCATATTTTATATTGTGCCTATCTTTTAAATGCCATAGCCACTAATCTCAGTATTAAATGCTAGATCCTCCCACTACTTCACAGGGGATTTCCACTGAAGTTGGGGGATCTAAGGAAGAAAAATTAAGATTTAGGATTTGGGAGTTTTTACAACTAATTTATATTAACATAATAATCGTTCTCTGTGATAAAAATACCTGACAAGGACAATTTAGAGGAGGAAAAGTTTATTTTGACTCATAGTTTTAGAGGTTCAGTCTATGATGAGCTGCCTCCATTGCTCTGGGCCCAAGGTGAGGCAGAACATTATGAGAGAAGGGCATGGTGGATGATCATTGCTCCATCATGGTGACCAGGAGGCAGAGAGAAAGGGAAAGGGGCCACAGGGAAGATGAACCCTTTGAGGGCATACCCCCAGTGACCCATCTCCTCCAGCCATATCCCACATGCCTATAGATACTACCTAATTAGTCCATCCAAACTAGGATCAGTTTCATAATCATTTTGTTTCTGGATATTCTTGCATTTGTACAGGAGCTTTGGAGGGACACCTCATATCTAGTTTCAAGCGATCCTCTTACTTCAGTCCTCCAAGTACTGCGGCTGTAGGGACACACCATCACTCCCTTCAAATTTCTATCCATTCTTTAATGCCTAATACAAATATCACTCCCATGAAGAATTTCTTCAGTCCCTACTCCCCAGGGGATTGAACTCAGGGCATTATGCATGCTAGGCATTGATGAAGACTTTCTAAAAGCAATATTCCAATTAATTTCTTTCTTCTCTGGGCTCCCTAAACGTTTCATTTCCATCTTGTTACGTATTATAGTGTAACTTGTTGTCCCAATCACTCCCCGCCCCCAGCTCTTTAAAGACAGAAATTGAGTTTATTTTTAAATTCAAATTACCTGTACAAAGCCTTTACCATACTTAGGTGTTCAGTAAAAATGTGTGGTGAATTGGTGTATCTCACTAATTTTATTAGAACAACTAGACCAGAAAATATTTTAAAAAGGGATTCTCTTTATAAGCTTTGTAAGAGTAATTTTAATATGCCAATTTCTAAATTAATTTAATACTTTTAATTGTTTTTATTTTACCTACATTCAGGTTAACACTTTTTAATTTTTCTTCACATAGATGTTTTGCCCAGCCCTAAAGTTTCAGTTCTTTCTTCTAAGACAACTTGCCATTTTCTAATAGCTTCCCATTACCATCTTGGTGTTTTCAGTTAACTCTTAAAAATGGTCAGATGATCAGTTGCTTGACTTCTTGGTAATCACTGCCTTTCATAAATCTTTTTTTGACCACTATTCTTGTGGGTAAGAAACAGGATGAAAGTTATACCTTAAACATTACCTTGATTGTAAGTACTTCTAATGGCAAAAAGGAAAAATTAGCAGATGATATTATAGCCCTGATATGTTTTTTCTTTCAAATAAGTCTAATTTCATTAATGTTGGTATTGGGGAAGCCTGCAACTAGCCCTGTAGGCATGTTAGCTTCATCAGAAGGTTTTATATTGGAAAACAGAAGTTCACAGAAATTTTCAGAATGAAAACCTAAAGGTAAAACCAAAGTCCAAATAACTGTCTTTGCCAGACCATCAGGAGCCTGTGGTAGTGCATGCTGTAATTCCAGTATCTGGGGAAGCTGAGTCAGGAAGATCACAAGGCCAGCTTGGACAGCATAGTGAGACCCATTTCAAACAAGAAATAAAAGGACTGGGGCTAGCTCAGTGGTAAAGTGTGCCTGGGTTAAATGCCCAGTACCAGAAAAACAAACAACTAATTAAACTATCATTTGTCCTTGATCTAGTGATTGGCAGTTAGGAAGTTTTGTTATAAAATTCTCTTAAGTGCTTGACCAGGTCACATCTTAAACTTGTAGTTTTTTTAGTCAGAATAATAATTGATATTTCATTTCACATAAATTATGAACTAAGGATTATAACTTGTAAAAAATAGATAAATCAATTGATCTCATCTGTCTCATTTGTATAATAGACTAAGTTCTTGGGTCATAATGTGATAGATTTAAACTTAATCTGTTCTCATTAGGAGATTTCAGATCATAGCTCACCCTTGATTTAAAATGGGAACATTTAAAATTAATATAGCACCTTCAGATACTCACCATTTCATAGGTATACTTTATATGTCACTATGAGAGATAAATGTTGTTTTGGAATACCTGAAAGCTCTGAGAACCTCTTAGAAGGGATGCTTACAGTAGGACTTACCTCAAATACAACAGATCCATAAATTTGCTCATAGTCTTTCAGGAAGGTTCATCAAATTCTTCCATTTACTTAGACTTCAGGATCTAAATTATGCTCAGGGCAGGGTACATATGTGTATGGACAGGTGTTAGACAGTTTTACTCTCAGGGCTTCCCTGCTTCTGGTCCTATAGATGTTCATCATCATAGGGAGAAACTAGCATTTGATACTACTTCTCATCTTTAATTCAGAATAATTAAGTTTATTGTGGACTATGAAGGAACTAAAAGATTTGGGTTGAAAAACTGTCTTATATTTTGAGGAGAGAGAGATTTGCTAAACAGAGAATTAGAAATGTATGATTTCACAGATTTGGGACTTGGAAAGCTGAAAGCTATTTCAAAACGCTAGAATAAGGAAAGTACTCTTTGGCAGTTTATAAGATTAGCCAGGAGGAATTGGTGAAAAAATAAATTATTTTTATGTAACAAAATCTGTAGGGTAAATGCTTAGGAGACATTATTTGAGAAGTTCCCAATAGATTTGGAATCTACATTGGGTAAAGTCAAAATTATGAAAGAGTAAAGATTATGGTGGAAATGTCATTGTTGTTTACTGTACAGATAATCTTAAAGAGTTTAAAATATTTGCATTTGATTCAGACCTTTTAATGTTGGATGTTTTTCCTTTCCTGTTATGAATTCACTATAAAGTATCAATCATAGTGGTGATTCCAAAAAATATTGATGCATCTGTGTTGTGACTATAAGTACCATGCATCTTTATAAATCATTTTTTTTAAATAAAAACATCTCTCAGGAATTTTGTTATTGTTGTTGTATTAAGCTTGTTTGAAGTGGTATTGAAATAGTGAAAAGAGCACCAGACTAATAACTTGGGGGTCTTCTGGTCCTGATTCATATGCAGTTTACTGTATGACTGTAAGCACTCTGATTCTCTTCTCTCAGATGCAAAATAAGAGGTTGGGAGAGGCACTTAGCAAGCAGTTACAGAGCACCATCTGTTTTCTTTATATTTATTTACTGAAACTTATAATTATTGTATAGACTATCTTAGTGAATGTTTTATACGACCCTGAAAACAACATGTAAATGTGTAGGGTTCTATAAATACCAATTATATTGACTGAGTTGATAATAATGTCCAAGTGTTTTATGTTTTATCAAGTACTAAAAAGCAGTGTTGAAGTTTCCAACATATAACACATGTTTCTCCCTTTAATTCTCCCTTGATATCAGTTTTGTATCAAGCATTAACACTTATGTCTTTTTTTAAAGATTTCTTTTTTAGCTGTAGATGAACATACTACCTTTATTTTGTTTATTTTTTTATAGGGTGCTCAGGATAGAATCCAGTAACTCACACATGCTAGGCGAGCACTCTAACCACTAAGCCATAACCCCAACCCCTTTTATGTCTTTTTGATAACTTGAACTTGTATAATTTTGAAATGTTCCTCTTTATTTCTGACACTATGCATAAAGTATATTTTTGCTTGATATTTAACTACTCTAGAATTATAATTTTCCTTGCCTAAGATATACAGCTCCAGTTTTATTTTTAATTTATCTGTTTTCTTGTATTTAATGTGATTCTTATAAATAACATATAGTTGTTTCTTTTTTAAATTTGATTAATTAATTCACTTAAATCTAATGTAATTATTGATATGGTTGGACTTAAGGTTTTATCTTGCTACTTGTTTTCTATTTTTCCCATTTATTCTTAACTCATTTTTCTCCCTTACTGTTTTCTTTTGGTCTGAAAAAAATTTAGATTCATTTTTATCTTTTCCTTTATCTTATTAACTGTACCTCTTTTAGTGGTTGCTATAGAATTTACAGTATACTTCCATTCATCTACACTTTTTATATTTTTGTTTCCCCAAAGTTTACTTTTATATAAGCTGCTACTGATATTGTTCTGCTTTAAACAATTATCTTTTAAAGAAATTTAGAAGAAAATTAAGTATTTTCTATTTACCTACATACTTACCACTTCTGGAGTTCTTTATTCCTTTGTGCAGATCTGAGTTTCCACATAGTATCTTTCCATAGTTCAGGTGTATTGTAATAAACAGTAAGCTGATCTTGATTAACTATTAATGACATTGCTTTAAATTATCTGAGATATATCAGAATATATATATTCAGATATATCAGAATGTTAATTTTACTTTAAGACCTTGATTATTTACCTTTCATTTGAAATACCACAAAATTTAACGTGGTATTAATTAAACATCTGAAACTAACAAAATATTATCTTATAAGTTAGAATTTTATTTTAAACTAAGGCTAATAAACACAGTTATCTTTATGGTATTTAGTCAGAAAGGCGCACATTTTCTTGGAGACTCAAGTTTGAAAACAATATTAACTGTTTGATTTCTTAAAGACTACTCCTTTTAGAAAAACAGAATGTTATTTTACAGTGTGAATTTTCAGGCAGAACCCAATCGGTGTTTCCTAGTCATTGAAAATCAAGGGAGCTAGGGATATAGCTCAGTTGGTAGAGTGCTTTCCTCACAAGCACAAGGCCCTGGGTTCAATCGCCAATACCACCAAAAAAAAAAAAAAAAAAAAGAAAGTCCTGGGAATTACCTATTTCCTTTCTGTAATAATAGTTTGGAATTAAATATGAACTTTGGCTGCATTATTTCATCAGATTTTTGACATGTTAATCATAAAAGTATGTGTATTTTGCTGTTTGTTATGTTACAATCGTTCAATCTAGAAAATGTCTCCTTAATTCACTCATGATTTTCTTAAAAAAGGAAGATGTGAGGATATTACAAATATTTTCATTGTTAGCATTTCAAAGATATTATTTATAAGGAGAAGATAAGAGCTGTCAAATTTTCTAATGGACAATTGAAGCTCTCTGAGGAGGCACCCAGTTTGAAAAGACATCCTGTTTTTCCCAACAACAAATCCTTAATTCTCTGACATCAACTGGAGGTGTTCTATGTTTCAGTTCTGTCACTGATAACCTAAATTTGATGGAGAAATTAAAGGGTAAAAGGAATCCAGTCCTTAATACTGTTTTCACTTTAGATTCTAGCCGTAAATAGGATCCCTGGGCTATTAGCACTTCAGCCAACACAAATTTGAGAGTTCTCATAACTACCCCTCTTTAGGTGTTACAAATTACTGAAGAAATCACAAAAACTCAGAAAAATGCTATACTTCTGATTCCTTTTATTAAGAAGGGTACAGAGGAATAGCCAGAAAAAGAGTACACGGGTAGCAAGGTCTGGGAGGATCATGAGCTCAGGAGCCTTAAAGACCCTGTGGTGTATACTTATGCTGTCTTCTTGTTACATTGATGTGTATTAACTAAGAAGCTCTCGAAAGCTTTGTGTTCAAGAGATTTATTTATTTTGTTATAAGTAGTTATATGTGACAGTGGAATGTATTTTGACACATCATACATAAATGGAGTATAACTTCTCATTTGTCTGGTTGTACATGATGTACACAGGTCATGCAATCATATATGCACATAGGGTCATAATGTCCAATTCATTCTGTTGTCCTTCCAACCCCCATATCCCCTCCTTTACCTTAAAAAAAGAGTTTTTATTAATACCTCATTACCAAATTAAATCATTGACTATTGATAATGAACTAAATCTTTTGTCCCTTTTCCTCCCAGAGGTGGATTCATGGGCTTAGAATTTCTAGCCTTCTAATCACATGATTGATTCCTCTGTCATCGAGTTCCATTCTTGAAGCTATCTAAGGGATCCACTGAGTATCACATCATTAGGATAAATGCTGGGATTATCCTTATTTCTTCTGGGAAACAGAGGCAACCCAAAGGTCCCTCTTTAGATGCTGATTCTTGTGATCAAGTCAAAAAGAGTTTAGACATGTCACTCACAGTAACAGGTAATGAGCTTATTAGAAGGGATGGGAAAGGGGTAAAGGGGACACTCGAGAGAGATTGGATGCTCTCAGAGAATAGAGGGACAGCATGCCTCTTCCACAGTCCTTCCCAGGTCCACATCTTGACTTTTGACTGACAGCAGGATAACATCGGACTTTCAAGTCCTCACTGCTCATGCCAACTTTAGGTCACTTTGGCCCATGCTGATTGATTCCAATTGGATTTAAAAAAAAATATTTTTAGTAGTAGATGGACACAATACCTTTATTTTTATTTATTTATTTTTATGTGGTGCTGAGGATGGAACCCAGTGCCCCACATGTGCTAGGCAGGTGCTCTACCACTGAGCTACCACCCCAGCCCATGGATTGTACTTTTTTTTTAATTGGTTCTTTTTAGTTATATGTGACAATAGGATCCATTTTGATATAATTACACAAGCATGGAATATATCATTTTAATTGGTACTCCATTCTTGTGGATGTACATGATGGTAAGATTCACTGTGGGGTATTCTTACATTTACTTAGGAAAATTATGTCAGACTCATTCCACTGTCTTTCTTTTTCCTATGCCCCTTTCCTTCACTCCACTTTGTCTAATCTACTGAACTTTTTTTCTTCCCCTCTACCTCCCTTATTGTGAGTTAGCTTTCACTTAGCATGATAATTCTAGATCCACCATTTACTGGCAAATGTCATAAAGTTACTTTTCTTAATGGCTGAGTAATACTTGATTTTGTGTTATGTGTGTATGTGTACACACACACCACATTTTCTTCATCCAATCATTGTTGAAGGGCACCTAGGTGGCTCTATAATTTTATTCTTTATCATAAATTCTTACATATTTTATGATTAGGAGGAATTATACTTATTTCCCTGGATTCTGGGATATGGTCTGTGAAAAGGGTCACAAAAATCTCCCTTTGAGGGTAACTTGTATTCCTCTTATCAGTGTTATTTTGGGCCTGCATTTTACCTGCAGATAACAGAGGGCTACATGTAAATTGCTTCTCAGAAATGAAAGCATGCAGGAGTCAGCACAGTAGATCCATTTTATAGAATTATTCCTTTAATCTCATGTTCCTACCACTCATGTCTGTCTATGCTCTGTCACTGGCATGGTTGGAAATGGGTTCCTTATGAAATAACAAGGCACTCTTCTGACCCAGGAAATAGCAAGTGTTTTAGAAGCTCTGTGCTAGGAACTGGAGACAAAGATCAAATATATTTTTTATTAAACCACAGTGCTTATCAAATACTATTTTCCATGCTTTCTGTTAGGATTAGAAATAATAAGAATAAGACATGATGCATATATTCAGGAAACTCACATTGTAGGGGGAAATAGTGAAGTTGCTTATCCAGGGATTCGGTCTGAAACTTAAGTGTGGGTTTAAAACCTCATAAGCAGAATTTTTCTTAAATTGTCTGAAATTCACCATATTTTTATTAAATCCAGCAGCAGCATAGTTGCTATTTCTTCAGGAAAGCATTTGTTGAAATTGTTGGTCTGCATTTAGCATTTTTGTTTGTTTGTTTAATTTTTTTTTTTTTAGTGCTAGTTTTCTGGTTTCTCTGGCTGTACATGATGTAGCGTAAAACCCTATGTGCAGTCTTACATTTATCTAGGGTAACGATGTCCATCTCAAATTGCATCTTTTAAACAGCAAAATCACACTTAGTTACCTCTCTTAGAGAGTGATGTTGCTGTTGTTAGAGTCACAAAGGAACTGAGACCAAAAAAGGAACAATAGACACTCCTCCCAGCACTAGAGCATATGTTTGTTTATTTATTTATTTATTAAAGGGTGTTGTTGTTTTTTTTAATGTGGTGCTAAGTATCGAACCCAGTGCCTCACATATGCTAGGCAAAGCGGTTTACCACTGAGCCACAACCCAAGCCCCATTTATTTATTTTTAATTTTTATTGGTACATTTTAATTATACATAATAGTGGGATTCATTGTGACGTATTCACACATGCATATAACATAATTTGATCATTACTTTTCTTTTTCCTCTCCTCTTCCCTCCCCTTTCCTCCCTGTTCCCTTTTCTCTACTCTGTTTGGCTCCCTTCTAATTTCATGACCCTCCCCATCCCTTTTTTTCTTAGCTTCCATACATGAGAGAAAACATTACAACCCTTGACTTTCTGAGTCTATCTTATTTCACTTAACATAATACTCTCAATTCCATTCATTTTCCATTCTTTATGACTGAATAAAACTCCACTGTGTATAGATGACATATTTTCTTTATCCAGTCATCTTTTTATGGGCACTCAGGCTGGTTCCATATTGGCTCTTGTAATTGTGCCAATTACAATGTAAACATTGGTATGGGTATACCTCCTCTATAGTATGCTTAGTTCTATAAATACCAAGGAATGTTATATCTGGATTATATGGTGGTTCCATTTCTAGTCTTTCAAGGAATCTCTATACTGATTTCCATAATGGCTGTACTAATTTACAATCCCCCAAACAGTATATAAGTTTTCCTTTTCCCCACATCCCCATCAACATTTATTATTACTTGTATTCTTGTTGGTTGCTCTTCTGATTGGAGTGAAATGGAATCTCATTATAGTTTTGATTTGCACTTCCCTAATCACTAAAGATGCTGAACATTTTTTTTTTATGTATTAGGTGGCCATTTACATTTCTTTTGAGAACTGTTTGTTTAGTTCATTTATCCATTAATTAAAGATAAATGAAAGCATTTTATTTCCTTAATATGCTTCTTCTATGTCAAATAGATAATTTTGTAGTATATTATTTTAATTTGCTTCTTGCTTCTTAATTTTTAAAGGTTATTTTCTTCATGGAAAGTAGTCTAGTTTGGATTAACATAAGTCCAATATTAGTATGTTAAAACTTTTCTCCCATTTCATTGCATTTCCTTCTCCTTTCTTCTCCTGTTATCATAATACAAATAATTTATGTCTACTCTATAAGACCATCAACATGATTTTAAAATTACTGCTTTATATACCTGTATTTTAAATGAGATAGGAGAGAGTTCCATACAAAATACCCTTTTAGTATTTTGGGTAGGGCAGATCTGCTAGTGATTAATTCTCTCATTTTGTTTATCTAACTATGTTTTGATTTCTTCTTTTTTCCGACTTGGCTCTCCTTTGTTTTTAAAGAATAGCTTCACTAAATACAAAATTCTTAGTTGATTGTATTTTTCCTTTTATCACTCTATATGTCATCTCACTGTCTTTTGGCCTACATGGTTTCTGATGAGAAACTCTACAAATCTTTTTAAGGAAACTTTTTGAGGAATTGCTTTCTTTTGCAGTTTTCAAGGTTTTCTCTGTCTTTTGACATATTCATGATATATTAAGTTTAGCTTTGAATTTGTTGAGTTCATCTTTGAGTTTGTTGAGTTTCTTAATATGCAGATTGTTTTCCTTCAAATTTGAGGAGTTTGGGTTATTATTTCTTCAGTATTCTACTTTTTTCTTTCTCTCCTCTCCTTCTGGGACTCATATTATGCACATATTAGTAGGTGTGATGACATCCTAGAGATCTCTTAGGCTTGCTTCTTTATCTCTTTCTTTTTCTTTTTGTTCTTTAGACTCAAGAATCTGAATGGATCTCTTTTCAAGTTCACTGTCATTTCTTTTGTCTGTTCAAATAGCAGGGCATCAGTAGGTTGTCCTATAATTCAATTCTTATATACTAACTACCTGGAGGTAGCATTAGATCCCACAGGTTAAGCAATAAGTCCACAAGCCTCTTACCATTTCACAAGCCAATTACAAATTCTAGTTTGTGACCTATGCTACTGAATGATCAACTGTAAATTGTCTGTGATCCCCTCTTCAGGTTTCACTAGTTTCCTGGGGTGTCTACAGATCTCAGGGAAATCCTTTATTTACATTCCCATCTGTTATAAAGGTTATTACAAAAGATAAACAATCAGTTTAAAGAGATCCACAGGGCAAAGTATGGAGAAGGACCCTCCTATCCTCTTAGGGTATGTTGTCCTCCAGAAACTTCCATGTGTTCAGCAATCAGAAGCTCTCTGAACCTGGTCCTTTTAGGCTTTTATAGTCTTCATTACCTAGGCATGATTGATTACATCATTGGCCATTGACAATCAGCTTAATTTTCAGTCTCTCCCTTCTTTGGAAGTTGGGGATGGAGCAGAAAGTTCCACATCTAATCTCATGGTTGGTTCCCAGGGGCTCCCATCCAGAGGCTTTCCAGGAACCCCCTAGGCACCAGTCATCTCATTAAATCACAAAAAGAGACCTGGGGATGTGACTCTGTGATAGAGTGCTGACCAAACAATGCCAGAGGCCCTGGGATTAGGTTCTCAGTATTGCAAAACAAAAGATATATGAAAAGATACTCATCACTTAAGAGATTCCAAGGGTTTTAGGAGCTGTGTGGCAAGAACCAAGGGTCACAGAAAAAGTGTTTTTTTATTATATCACAGTATTATATCTCCTCTCATAAGTTTTCACTTAGGCAATTTTACTTTTCATCTCCAGAATTTCTATTTGGTTCTTTTTTGTAATTTCAGTGTCTTTTGCACAAACTTTGCGCTTTTTTCCATTGCTTTCCTTGTTCAGTCCCACCAAAATTTTTCATGGTCACAGATCATACAATGTTGACTTTCGTTTTCAGGTTTCTGTATATATTAGAATATTCTTTTGTTTGGATGAATTTTATTCACATTTCAAATATCAGCTCATGTCACTTCATGGAAACCTTCCTAGATTCTCACAAATCTGTTGTATCTATGAAAGTGATAATAAGATTTTTTAATATTTATTTAAATACCTATCATATCATATTATAATTGCCTATGTACATGTACTCATCTTTATCTCTAAAGCAGACAAAGTTCATGAGGTCAGGGACTGTTATTATGAGCAACCTGTGACCTATCATCTAACATTGGACCTCAGTGAGTTGCTAAATGAATAGAGAATTTATGTCTATATTTATGAATGAAGAAAACAACCATGCTCAGTACTGGAAATACAAAGATATCTTAGACAAATGCCTGAATAAAATAAACCTTTGAAACATCTTATGTTTGAGCAATACAGTTTATATTAGTAATGTGGGATTAATCATTTAAACCAGTGATTCTAGATAAAGCCTTATGTGCTCTATTTGAAACAATAAAATAGCAAAACTAAATTTGAAACCAAAAAGCATTATTTACAAATAAAAGAAGAAAATGAAGAGAACTTTCTAACATATCATACGTCATAAACATCTTCTCATGGTGGGGAATATACTCTAACATTATCTGTTGCTGAGGCCAACAAATTATCTATAGAACAGATAGTATATAGTTTAGACTTTGAGGGCTATAATGTCTGAAAACCTGTTGCAACTTACTCAACTCTACCTGTAGCAAAGGAACCCATAGATCATTCCAAATGGGGTGTGGTGCATCCCAAAAAAGTTTATCTCCAAAAACAGGCAGCAATCAGAATTTGGTGCAAGTGCTGTAAATCTATTACACAGATATAATTAGCTCCCTATTTTTGGAATTTGTCTTCAATTTATTTCCCTATTAGTAATCTAGCATCACTTCATGTTCATTTTCAATTTTCTGCCTAAGATAAATTCTAAATGTAATATACTCTTTCTGAGACTAAGAGTATATCCTTGGGCTGGGTTTGTAGCTTAGCGGTAGAGTGCTCACCTAGTACATGTAAGGTGCTGGGTTTGATGCTCAGTACTACATAAAAATAAATAAATAAAGTAAAGGTAAAAAAAAATAGATGCATCCATTGCCTTTAAAAAAAAAAGTAGATCCTTATGCGTTAGTCAGCTTCCTGATACTGTAGCAAGTACTTGAAATAAACAACTTATAAAATGGAAGTTTATATTAGCTTACCATTTGGAAGTCTATAAGTCAGTTGACCCTGTTGCTTTTCAGGCTCTGAGAATGCAACATACCATGGAAAGGAGCATGTAACTGAGCAAAGCACTTACCTTATGGCCTAGACATGAAAAAGAAGAGAAGAAATTCTGGTTCCATAGTCCCCTTCAAGGGTGTGCCCCCAGTGACCTAAAAACTTCAGGGCTTCACCTTTTAAAGCTTCTTTTGCTTCCCAGTTAAGTGCCAAAGTAGGGATCAAGCCTGTAACACTTGGCCTCTGGGAGACATTCTAGATCCAAACTATAACCTTATAACTTTTTTCATCAAGGATAGATAATTTAACATTTGCTTTCTAACTCTGACTGTGAGCATTTTGTTTTGTTCTTTTTGTGGTTATTGAGAATGGAGAAAGATAGAGTGAAACCTTAGAAGGAAAGAAAGAAAGAAAGACTGGAGGGAAACAGATTGAGAAAATAATAGGGGTATAAAACTTGAAATATTCCAGGAAGAAGAAAATAGAGAAAAATTCCATAACAACAAATTTTCCTACTCACATGCCAAGTTTTTATTTATTTAAAACATTTCGTACATCAAGTTTGAGATTTAGGTGGGGTTTTGCAAATTAGAAATAAAATTTTTTATTTTTCCTAAAATATTCTTTGACTGGCATGATTTTCATTGTGGTTAACCAGTGAGAGAGAGAGAGAGAAAATATATGTGTGTGTCTATATGTGTGTGTATGTATATATATATGGAAAAGTCTAATCAATTGGTTCAGGGATTGGCATCTTACTCTCAGTGGGCCAAATTCTTCCTTTTGTCTGTTTTGTGTATATGAAATTTATTTATTTTTTAATTTTTCCTTTTTTTGGTACTAGGAATTGAACTCAGGGGCACTCACCACTGAGCCACATTCCCAGCCCTATTTTGTATTTTATTTAGAGACAGGATCTCACTTGAGTTGCGTAGTGTATATATATAATATTTTTTTTTTTTTTTTTTTTGCTGAGGTTGCCTTTGAACTCGAAATCCTCCTGCCTCAGCCTCCCAAGCTGCTGGGGTTACAGGCATGCACCACCATGCCTGGCCAAAAATGAAATGTATTATAACATAATTAGGTTCATTGACTTAGTATTGTCAATGGCTGCTTTCAGGTTTTAAAAGGGCAGAGTTATGTAGTTGTATCAGAGACAGTATGGCCCATAAAGCTTAAAAAGTTTAGTATCTTCTACTTTACAGGGAAAGTTTACAAATCCCTAAATTAGAAAAATTGTATATTTAGTCAGTTTACTGAAAATGGATCTACAAATATACAAGTAATTTTTCTACAAATGGGTAACCAAGATTTTAGACACTTAATTTGGAGACCAGATCTAGGAGCTTAAAATACAAAACACAATGTTGAAAAATGACAAGAAATGTTAGAATACAGTGAACTCATAGAACAAGTATGCATTCCATGAAAGATGAATTTCAAAACTCCTACATACTTGTTATAAGAAGCACCTGCCTTCGTTATAAAAAGACCTACTTACACATAGTTGGAAGTAGCCAATTCTATAAAGTTTTGCCCAGTCTTTAAAAAGCAGCAGTTGTATTGTGTGACAAGTTTCAATGGAGCATTGCTGAAATAACTGTTACAGCCTCTGAATTAGGCAACAGTATTCAAATTGAAAAACTCAGACTCAATAAATGTTTGAAATCTGTGTGCATAAGCTTATTCCAAAGATGAGCTTTATTTCTACTGGACATGTAGCCTAAATTCTTTTTGACATGAGTGTAAGACTAGATATGTATAGGTGAAGGAGAAGGGGAGATTGGTTAAAAGATTACAATGTCTCTTTTTTTAATATTTATTTTTTAGTTGTAGATGGACATAATATTTTAATTTAATTTAATTTTTTTAAAGAGAAAGAGAGAGGATTTTTTAATATTTATTTTTAGTTTTCGGTGGACACAACATCTTTTTTTTTTTTTAATGTGGTGCTGAGGATCGAACCCAGCGCTCCGTGTATGCCAGGCGTGAGCGCTACCGCTTGAGCCACATCCCCAACCCTTTCTTGTGTGTGTGTGTGTGTGGTGGTGCTGGCGATTGAACTCAATGCCTTATGCATACAAGGCAAGCATTCTACCAACTGAGTTATACCTCCAGCCCCAATTTTATTTTTTTATATGTGGTGCTGAGGATGGAACCCAAGGCCTGGCATGTATTAGGCGAGCACTTTACTGCTGAGCTACAATCCAAACCCCAGGATACAAAGTTTCTATAAGATAGGATGAGTAACTTCTGGAGATCTGTTTACTGCATGGTGACTAGAGTTAATAAT
The DNA here is from genome assembly GCF_052094955.1 of Ictidomys tridecemlineatus. NCBI lineage: Eukaryota > Metazoa > Chordata > Mammalia > Rodentia > Sciuridae > Ictidomys > Ictidomys tridecemlineatus. The sequence goes on from NC_135484.1 coordinate 50,793,724, forward strand.
ACATACTTAAATGCTAAAGAGATTAGATCTTAAATATTCTCACCAAAAATATTAAGTATAAGGTGACAGATATGTTAATAAGCTTGACTAGTTTATCTCTCAGGAATTTTACAGTATGACACCACACATTTATATGACATAGAGCTAGTGAAGGGAAATAAATGGAGACAGGCTGTATTTGTCAAGACAAAGCAGTGCTATTACAAAACTACAAATATTATAGTAGATATTCTGTTGCCCAAAAGAAATTGATTCTCATATCATTTTTATACATTTCTCTTTATTTAATTTTTGAGTTTATTTTATCTTGTTTCTCATCATTTGCTTTTCTGTGATACTTATTCTATATTAAAAAATGTTAGTGTTATGCCAAGAATTCACATTATGATTGTTCTTCAGGATGTTCTTAAGAAAGGGTGGTGAGCCCAAGAACCAGAGAATGTGTCTGTTGTAATTACTACAGCTTTGAATAGGACTTTAGGTTATTCAGAATAGAGAAGTCCAATGAGCTGGGGACTCTTTCCAAACCCATATACTCAGGTTTTCCTGTAACCCCACTGATTGTTTGTTTATTTTTCCCCCCTTTGCAGTACTGGAAATGGAACCCAGAGACATTCTATCATACACTACATCCCCAGCCTTCTTATTTTATTTTGGAGACTAAATTGCCCATATTAGCCCCAAACTTGCTACCTTCTACCTCAGCTTCCCAAGTCCCTATAATTACAGGCGTATGACATTGGACCAGGCTGATAGTTCTATTGTATTATTTCTCTGTTTACATGGATTTGGTTCTTCACATATTCACAACTTTCATGTTATTCCTTTCTCCTTAAACAGTTATTCCATTTTGCTGAGCATTGTTTCTTTCATTTAATAAATACTTATTAAACATATAAAATGCATTTTGCACTGGGTCCAGGGATATTATGTTCATCCAGACACACACAATATCAACTCCCAAAGAATTTGCCATCAAATGAGCGAGTCAGATAAAGAAAGGGGAAATTATGTAAATTAAGAACTGAGAAATTGAGTGTTAAGGAAGCAAGTTTTGAAAATCAAACCAACATTCAAGCAGTATTACATAGAGCATTGGTTTTAGATTTTGTTGATCTGTTTTCAAATCCTTAAAAGCCATGAGACTCTAAGTTAACTTCAGTGATACTTGCTGGGTTGTTTTAAGTCTTAGGAATAAATAGATGTAAAGCACTTAGCCTAGTGCCTGCTGAATAAATGATGTTTTCCCTTTTTGTAAATCATCATTCAAAATTGTGATTCCAAAGCTTTTAAGTAGATGATTTATCTGGCTTCTACTTCATAAGAAATATGAAAAATGGATATATGATTATTTTGAAGACACTTTATCAGCATTCTGACATAAACTTATTAGAAATCAATTTTTATAATTCTTTTTATAAATCTCACTCCGAATTCCATTAAGGTATATTGACTATCTTAAAAACTTGTAATATTACTTATAAAACATTTTATCACACTAGTAATTCTGAAATCACTGGTCCTGAATTTGTGAACGAAAGAGGGAGTACTTCTCTGTCTCCCCACCTCCTTCATCCTGTAGTTTAATCAAGTTATGTTTTATGTCCAGAGAATAATTTTTATAACCTTTATTCCTGAGTTATTTAAAAAACATTTAAGTAAATCATCAATGAATTGATGAAATGTATTTTCTAAAGACTTGTTATATTTAGAATTTTCTCTATGTGAAGAATATTAAAACAAACATTTTGGAAATTATACAATGTTTTATTTAGAAACAAAGTTCTTGCTTTTCACAGAAAATAATTATTTTGTCTCTTTGAAATTAAGTAGCATAACTATTGCTAAAAATATAAACTGAGGGTTTGAGATTGTAGCTCAGTGGTAGAGTACTTGCTTCGCACATGTGAGGCACTGGATTCAATCCTCAGCACCACATAAATAAATAAAAATAAATAAAATAAAGGTATTGTGTTCATCTATTACAACTATTTTCAAAAATATATAAACCAAGTTTGGTATAGTTGCAGCACAGTTTATATTTCGTCAAAAGTGTGATGATTGATATCAAATCAGAATATTGTCTAGCGGTTACAATTCTTGTAACATTAAATAACAAATCATTCCAGTTTTGTTATACCATATGTAATAAGCATTCAAGATTTGTTGTTTAGAACTACCTTAAAAATGCTAGCTGGGTGTAGTAGTGTATGCCTATAATCCCAGTGGTTCGGGAGGCTGAAGCAAGAGGATCATGAGTTCAAAGCCAGCCTCAGCAAAAGAAAGTTGAGCAACTCAGTGAGACCCTGTCTCTAAATAAAATACAAAAAATAGTTCTGGGGATTTGGCTCAGTGGTTGAGTTCCCCTGAATTCAATACTCGTCCCCCAAAATAAGAAAGCTAATTTCTTATAAGTATAAGCACAAAATATCAACAGTACATAGAATTATTTTATATAAACCATTCTAAGTCAGCATTGAAAATAGTGATCAAATAACTACTTTTGTATCAAAAAAAAAAAAAAACAAGGCCAGTGAGGGATTAAAGTGGAGAAGAAACCTGAGGATAGTGTTGGCAGGACTAGCACAGTAAATAGTGAATGGCTGCACTGCATGAGGAAAATGGACATGTGCTATCATGCTATTCTTCCTATTTGAGTTAGACAAATGGTATATGCCCAGGGATAATGAGGGACAATGCTCTGAAGAAAGACAGGAACCACTTCCATACAGCCCTGCCAAATTCAGGAAACTAATGGTACATCTGCTATTTTGTTGTTGCTGTTGTTACTTTGGATATGTTACTGTTTCTATAGCATTTATTTTGTGGATCCTCACTCAGTGCCAGCTTTTGTGATGGCAAAGTATTGCCATTTACCTTTTACTGCACTTCCTGAAAACTATGCATATTTTTTTCTCTCCCACTCTCCCTCCCTCTTTCTCTGTCATGGTGTTCACTCTGTCCCAGTCCACCAAGTAGAAAATTTAGTTTTCTAGAAATTTATTACCATTGATTTATAGAGGTTTTGTTTTGATTTGGGTTTGTCTTTTTTGTTTGTTTGTAATAGCAGAATTTTATTTTGCCCTCCTCCCCATCTCTAATAGCAAAATTCTATACTCTGAAACTCCTTTTACCCTTTTCTTTCTTGTAAAACTATGTCTTAAAGAAATTTCTTATTTGAAAATTAATGGCAACACAGGCATTCATTGATTTATTTAGTAAACTTTCAATGAATTTTGTAAGGCTCATAACCCTGAGCTATATGGTATTATGGGTGATTCAGTAAAGTAAGTAGTCAGGTTATAAGTGTGAAGTAGTCATTTCACCAAAGCTACTACAATATTTAAATCATAATACAGTGCTTATGCTTATAAAATGCTTCCAAATGTTCTTTTGTTACATATAGTTAATACAGATGACTTTAACTCTAGGTTTTCTTCTACTCCTATGTTAGATAAGCTGTATTGCCATTTCAGTGACTTTGCATTCTGAGTTTTGTATTGTTAAAATGTTTCTCAAATCTAAACTTTATAATATGTTACATTTTAGGTCAGAAGACATGTCTTCATCTGCATGGCATCTTTCCTTACCTCTATGTGCCATACGATGGTTATGGACAGCAGCCAGAAAGCTATCTTTCTCAGATGGCATTCAGTATCGACAGAGCACTTAATGTGGCTTTAGGCAATCCATCTTCCACTGCTCAGCATGTGTTCAAAGTGTCATTAGTATCAGGAATGTAAGTATATGATAATCCTTTTAAAATTTCATTTATCTGTATTTCTTTTGCTATTCTAGTTAAAGGAAAACATTCAGTTAAAATATATTGTTTGTATTCCTTTTACTTTCCCTGTAAAGGGAAATTTCTTGAAGTAAATTTTTGTTGGAATAAATGATGATTAACAGTGTTTTTTTATGTTTTAAATCTTTTCCATTTGTTTCCTAGGATTGTAGAAATTCATGTGATTCATATTTATCTATTAAGTAGTTTCTCTGTGCCATATTACTATTCAAGGCACTTGATGTGTTAGCTTTCTGTTCCTGTAACAAAATACCTGATATAATCAACTTAAAAAGAGAAAAGGGTTATTTTGGCTCATAGTTTCAGAGTTTACAATCCTTGGTAGGTTTGCCCCATTGCTTTGGGCCTGTGGCCAGACAGTACATCACTGTGGGAAGATACAACAAAACTGCTCACCACATGGCCAAGGAGAAAAGGAAAGACTGTGATTCCATGATTCCCCTTTAAAGAAATCCCCTTAATGACCTAAAGAGATCCCATAAAGCCTGCCTCTTAAAGCTTCTACCACCTCCGAAAGTGTCACCTTGGTGAACTTGAGCATGTGGGCCTTTTGGGGGGCATTCAAGATCTAAACTGTAGGTTGGTCCTGTGACACATACCTATTATCCCAGTGACCCTGAAGGCTGAGGCAGGAGGATCGCAAGTTCAAAACCAGCCTCAGTGACTTAGCATGACCTGTTTCAAAAACTAAAAAGGACTGGGTTTGTATCTCAGTGGTAGATCACCTCTAAGTTCATTCCTCAGTACAAAAAAAAAAAGGAAAAAAAATCAAAACTGTAGAGCTTGGAATATATTGTTGAGCAAAACAAAAATCTCTGCTCCTATGCTGGTTACACTCTAGCAGTGGAAAACATAATAATGTATACATATAACATGAAGTAAAACCATTTGTTTGTTGTGTAATTACTACTATAGAAGAAGAGAAGATGGAGAGCAGGATAAGAAGGATCAGTTGTAAAGGACTAGGAAGTAGACTGGTGGCAAATTTATATAGGGTAATTAGGAAAGGTCTCATTGACAAGGTCAATGATATTTAAACAAACATGTGAAGAGCATAAGGAAGTAGAAACAGCATGGAAGCCAGGAGTGAGAAGTTGGATAAAAGGAGGTTGAGAAAGATACGAGAGGATGGAGATCAGGTAGGCTAGTGGTACTCAAAGTATGGTATCCATACTTTGGCTTCCAGTACAGCTGTGAGAACATAGCTCTCATATTTCCAAATACAGGGAATGCAATTAAAAAGTGGCCTTTCTACTATGTGGTTAAATCCTATGAATCACTCCATGTAACCTGAATCTGCTTTCCATAGGCTGGTTTTAACTAGTGACTGAACATGGTAAGGACACTAAGGCAGTCTGTTCCTGAGAAGCTTGAGACTCTCCTACAGCCATGTTATATACTTCAGTTAGAATCATATCACAGATATTTTCTCCATTCTTCTCTTCTTCACATGGGACCTGATTAGTATCTGGGTCTGGTGATGGTTCCAACTCTTCTGCCTCTTTCCCTCATTTTCTCTCACAGGTGCCTTCCCTAATAAATATCTTGGACATTTGTTGTTTGTTTCTCAGAAGACTTGGAGTAACAGGCTTAGAAATTTGAAAGAAAAACATTGTTGGACCCCACTCCAGAGCTACTGAATCAGAAACTGATGATGGCCCCCAGGAATCTGTGTTTTAATAAATCTTTCTGATAATTCTCATGCATACTAAAGTTTCTGAATCACTGCAGGAGACTCTTCCAAGAACTTTGAATTTAACTGTGAGCTATTGCATGATTTTGAGCAACCCAAGTCTGACTAAAGTTGGAGGGATTATTTTAGCAACTGTGTAGCAGGACACAGATTGTTGGAGGACATAGGTAGAAGGGAGAGTAGTAGGATTCTGTTTCATCAATCTGGGTAAAAAAAATATGGTGGCTTGAGTTAGTGTAGTAGCATGAGTAGTGTGAAGTGGTCAGTTTCTGAATCTGTACTGAGGGTCGAGATTTTCTGTCTCATTGGATGAAGGTTGTGAGAGCGCAGTCAAGAATGTCTATAAAATTCTGAGCCTGAGTCTTTACAGTATCTGATAACCAATATTCTATTTTCTACTTTGAGATAAAAATCTATAAGTAAGAACATGCCATATTTGCCTTTCTGCATTTGACTTATTTTCATTAGCACAATATCCTCCATGTTGTTCCACCCATGTTGCTGCAAATGACAGAGTTCTATTCATTTTTATGGCAGAATAATATTCCATTGTGTATATGTGCTTCATTGGCTTTACTTATTCATCTATCCGTGGATACCTCTCTTGATCATCCCATCTCTTAGCTTTTGTGAACAGTGCTGCAGTAAACATGAAAGTGCAGATGTCTTTTTGGTACAAGCTGATTTCAACTCCTTTGGATGTATACCTAGTAGTGGGAGAGCCAAATTACTTGGTAGTATTATTTTCAGAAACCACCATACTATTTTCCATAATGGCTATATTAATTTGCATTACAGCAACAGTGTATTGGATTTCCCCTTTATCTGTATGCTTGCCAGCATTTGTTACTTTTTGTCTTCTTGATAACAGCAAGGAGTAACATAACATCTCATTTTGGTTTTGATTTGCATTTCCATAATGATTAATGATATAGAGCATTTTGCCATATATTTGTCATTTGTATATCCTCTTTTGAGAAACATCTATTCAGGACATTTGCTTATTTTTAAATTAGATTTTGGGTTTTTTTTTTTTTACTTTTGAATTCCTCATGTTCTAGATATGAATTCTTTGTTCACATGAATAGTTTGCAGACAATTTCTCTCGTATAGGTTGTCTCTTCACTCTATTGATTGTTTTGTTTGCTATACAAAAACTTTTAGTGTTTCCCCTTATTTCTTCCTAGTTTCATGTTTCACATGTAAGGTTTTGATAGATTTTCAGCTGATTTTTTTAATATAAAAGATAGGGATCTAGTTTCTTTCCTCTGCATATGGATATCTCATTTTCCTATTACCACTTATCGAAGAGACTTTCCTTTCTCCAATGTATGTTCTTGCTGCCTTTGTCAAAAATTAGTTGGCCATAAATACATAGCTTAATTTCTGGGTTCCTTATTCAATCAGTCTGTTAATTGATTTTTATACTAGTTTCATGATGTTTTAGTTACTGTTGCTTTTTTATATGTTTTGAAGTCAGGTGTTATGCCTCTAGCTTTGTTCTTTTGCTCAGGATTGCTTTGGCTGTGTGTGACCTTTTGTGGTTCCCTGTAATTTTAGAAGTGTTTTTGTTGTTGTTGTTGTTGTTTTGTTCTTGTATTAGGGATTGAACCCAGGGACGCTTAACCACTGAGCTATAACCCCAATCCTTTTTTATATTTTAATTTAGAGACAGGATTTCACTGAATTGCTTAGGGCCTCGCTAAGTTGCTGAGGCTGGCTTTGAACTTTGAATCCTCCTGCCTCAGCCTCCCAAATTGCTGAGATTACAGGTATGTGCTTCTAAGCCCAGTTGTCTTATTTCTATGAGGGATGTCTTTGGAATTTTTATAACAATTACATTGAATCTATATGTCACTTTGGATAGTAGAGAGAGTTTAACAACGTTAGTTTTTCCCAATTCATGGACATGGGGTGTCTTTCCATGTTTATGTGTATGCATGTGTCCTCCTTTATTTCTTTCTCTAGTGTTCTGTAATTTTCATTGTAGAGAGCATTAATTTCCTTCATTGAATTTATTCTTAGGGGGTTTGGGTTTTGGTTTTGGTTTTTGGTAGCTAGGAAAAATAGGATTGCCTTCTTGATTTTATTCTCAGCATTTTCATTATTGGCATAATCAGCAACCTTACTAAATTCATATATCGTTTTTTTAACTTTGTTTATTTGTTTGTTTTTTGGGTTTTTTTTGCAGAGTGTTTAGTTTTTGTTTTTGTTTGTTTGTTGTTGTTTTGTGGTATTGGGAATTGAACCCAGAGCTTCATGCTTTCCAGGCAAGCACCCTTCCATTGGGCCACATCCCCAACCTAGATTTCTTTGTGTACAAAATCATGCCACCTGCTAACAGGAATAATTTGACCTCCTTCTATATAATTGGTTTGCTTTTTATTTATTTCTCTTATTGCTCTGGCTAACACTTGGCAATGATATATTACATTAAGAGTGGTGAAAGTAGACATTTTGTCTTGTTAGAAAAAACAATTTCCACTTTTCCAATTGATGTGATATAGGCTGTCGAGTTGTCATATATGGCCCATATATGAGGTATATTTCTTCTACATCTAATTTTTATCAAATGTTTTTCTCCATCTATTACAATAATCATAAGATTTTCATCCTTCATTCTGTTTATATTTATCTTTGTATATGTTGAAACCACCCTTGCAACCCAGGAATAAGTCCCATTTGATTATGGTATACAATATTTTTGGCATGCCATTGGTTTTTTTTTTTTAGAGAGAGAGAGAAGAGAGAATTTTTTTAATATTTATTTTTTAGTTTTCGGCGGACACAACATCTTTGTTTGTATGTGGTGCTGAGGATCGAATCTGGGCCACACGCATGCCAGGCGAGCGTGCTACCGCTTGAGCCACATCCCCAGCCCATGCCATTGGTTTTGATTTGCTGGTATTTTGTTGAGAATTTTTGCATCTGTATTCATTAGAGATATTTGTCTATAATTTGTTGTTGTTGTGTCCTTGTCTAGCTTTGGTATCAAGATATTGCTGGTCTCCTAGGATAAATTGTAAGGGTTGCTTCCATTTCCATACTTTGGAGTAGTTTAAGAGAATTGGCATTAATTCTTTAAAAGTTTGATAACAAATTCATCAGTGAAGCCATTCTATCTACTCCTGGATTTTTCTGTGTTGGAAAACTTTTTATTACTTATTCAGTCTTACTACTTGTTACTTATCTGTTCAGATTTGTTATGTCCTCATGGTTCAGTTTTGGTAGGCCATATGTCTCCAGTAATTTATCCGTTTCTTTTTATTTTTTTCCAATTTCTTGGAATATGATTGTTTATAATAGTCCTCAGTGATTCTGTGTATTTTTGTGTTGTCAGTTGTAATGTCTTCTTTCATGTCTGATTTTGTTTATTTGAATCTTTTTGTTGTTTTGTTGTTATTCTAACAAACCATCTCTTCATTTCATTGATATTTTGTATTTTTTCTATTCTGGTCTTTGTTACTATTGTTTTTGTTTTGTTTTGAAGAGAGATATGGTTGATATGTACACTGATGAAATTTAGGTGTTGAAATCTCCAACTATTGCTGGACTTGGTGTCACACGCCTATAATCCCAGCAGCTCCAGAGGCTAAGACAGGAGGATCTTGAGTTCAAAGCCAGTCTCAGCAATGGCAAGGTGCTGAGCAATTCAGTGAGACTCTGTCTCTAAATAAAATACAAATAGGCTGGGGATGTCATTCGGTGACTGAGTGCCCCTGAGTTTAATCCCTGGTACCCCTCCTTCAAAAAAAGAAAAAGAAAAAATCTCTATAATAGATATTAGACTATCTCTCCTTATAGATTGCTTTTATTTGCTTTGTATAATTGGGTGTTTCAATGTTGGGTATATATGTATTTACAAATGTTATTTCCTCTTGCTAGATGAATTCGTTTATCATTATATGGTAATCTTTCTTGTCTCTTTTTCGGTTATTTTTAACTTAATCTATTTTATTAGATTCATCTGCTTTGCATTTGTATTACATCTTTTTCCATCTTTTAATTTTCAATCTGTATCTTCACTGGCGAAGAGAGTTTCTTCCATTTAAACCCATTCTGCCAGTCCAATATCTTTTAGTTAGGGAAATTGATGTACTTAAATTCAAGGTTATTATTGATAGATGCATACTCTTGTCATTCTGTTGATACCCCCTCTCCCTGGTTTTGTGTATTGTTTGTTCTTTCTTTCTCTCTTTATTATCTTTGTTATTTAACCATTTCCATATTGATTGTGTTTGATTCTCTTCTTTTTTTGTGTGCCTTCTCTACTATTGAATTTTGTACTTTTGTGTATTTCATGAGAGTAATAATCATCTTTTCACTTCTAGTGAGAAATTGCTTAAACATTTGTTGTAGTGCCTGGTAATAATAAATTCCCTCAGTTTTTGCTTGTCTTGAAAAGTATTTATCCTTTATTTTTGTAAATAGCTTTGCTGGGTGTAGTATTTTTGGGTTGGCAATTTTTTCTTTCAGGACTTTTAACATATGACCCATTTTCTCCTTTCCTATAAGGTTTCTGCTAAGAAGTCTGCTTTTATCCTAATGAGTTCTGTTTTAGGTGACTTGACACTTCTCTTACTGTTTTTAGAATTTTCTCCTTTTTTTTCTTTTTTTTTTTTTTGAGTTTGACAGTTTGGCTGTAATATGCTTTGGAGAGAGAGTCCTTTTTGATCAAATCCTTTGAGCTTCCTGGACCTGGCTATTCATATATTTTCTAAAAATTGGAAAGTTTTAAGCAGTTATTTTGTTGACTAAGTTTTGTGTGTCTTTTTCCTTCTCAGGTTCTCAGAAGGTGGAAGTTTGCTTGTTTAATGGTGTCCCATATGTCTTGAAAGCTTTCCTCATTCATTAAAAAAAAAAAAATCTGATGGGGTTATTTTAAAAGTACTATCTACAAGATTAGAAAATTTTTATTCTATATGTTCAATTCTATTATTTTTTATTTCATTCATTGAGATTTTTTTTTAACTCCAAGATTTCTTTCTTTTCTCTGTTTCTTTTTTACTTATAAAGAAAAAGAGGTTTATTTTGTCTCATAGTTCTGGTAGTACAAGGTCAAGAGATCTCATTTGGTGATGGCCTTCTTGCTGACAGAATCCAGAGGTGACAGGGTACATACTACCTTGAGAAAGTCAAGAAGCTCAAGAGATCTAGCCAAACTTTTTGTCATAGTAGTCCCACTCTCAAGTTGACCCACTAACCTATTAATCTATTAATTGCCCATTAGGGCAGAACCTTAGTCATCTCTTCATAATAAGAATTAAATTTCAGCATGATTTTCAGAGGGGACACCAAGATAGTTCTTTTTCATAGTCTCTTTTTGCTGAATTTCTCCTTTATATCACAAATTGACTTTCTAATTTCAGGGAATTGCCTGTATTCTCTTCCATTTTATTTTCTTAAAACTCCTTCTTTTGGATTTTTTTGTAGAGCAATTCATTTATTTCCTTTTCTTTGGAATTTATTGCTAGAGAGTTATTGTATTTCTTTGAAAGCATTATGTTACCTTGTTTTTTCATCCTTCTCTATATTAATATTTGTGCATCTGGTGGGTCAGTTTTGTACCAATTTATAGTAAAACTTTTGGCTAGTCATGTGTCTTAGAGTTTGGGTTGGATATGTTGTGTTAGCTTTGGTTACACGTGGTCATGTTAATAACTGTAGCTTCTTTAGCCCTAATCAGTGCTGGCAATGTCTGCAAATGTCTCAGTAGCCTAGGCTACAGGGGTTGTGGGATTGCACTGCCAGGTGGGAAGCACCTCCCTTAGGCAGGGCCAGCAAATATACCAGCACTCATCACTTTCTGTGTGTCATGTTAGGGTGGAGCTACCTTGGTCATCCCAGCTGTATATGACACCCCAGGTAGTAGAGTGGGGTGCCTGTCAGGATCTAAGGGCTACACAGGACCCTGGCTTTACTAATGGGCCTAGATGGTTTTCCTGTAAGTGCCTAAGAACTCTACTGATGTTTTTTGAATAGCCACTGCAGGATGACTTACCCAGGAAGGTCTACCTAGATGTGTCCTTGAGTTAGAATGGGTGGTTGAGGCTGAGCATCTGCTTCTCAGGACTTCAGTAGGCTGAGCTAGTAAGAATAGGTTGCTTCTCTACTTCTGTGAATCACAGAAATATCACTGAGGCTGCCTGGTTGCTTCTTGGGGGTCTCAGCAGGTGAACCAAAGGAAAGGCTGCTTCTAGCTATTATAGGTAGATGGTTAAGAGTAACTTTTTAATACAGTCATAATGATTGCAATTAAGACAAAAATGGTTTACTTCTTCTTTTTGTCTCTAGTTTTCTCAAAGTTGTATTTTAAAAGCCTCAATATTTTATGTTATAGGTTAAACTGAAAGGTCTTAGATTTTTTTTTTTAGTTGTTTGTTTTTTGAATAATATTGAAATAAGACCAAATTAAACTGAATCTAATTAGGGTAATAAGTTGCATTACTTCTTTTATGAATGATGAAAGTAATTTAACATATGTCTTTCTTATATTTCAGGCCTTTTTATGGTTATCATGAGAAGGAAAGACACTTTATGAAGATCTATCTTTATAATCCTGCAATGGTGAAAAGGTACAAAGATAAATGAAACCAAAACACAAAATAACTAAGATTTATTATTTTTATCATTGAAAATAAAGACTAGAAGAAAGGCCTATATAGTTTGTAACATGATAGAAAAAGAGACCCTAAAATGTACATATATGTGTAAACATAGAGACCCATGGCTACGACTATAGAATGGGTATTTTAAAGGTGTAGGGACCCTGGTTTATGACCCCCATCTGGTTTATTCCTGTCTTAGATGTAGAAAGTTTGTAAAAGTAGGTAAGGAGAAATGAGAGCTGCCTTATATTATGATATTAGTGTCCTGCTAGCAAGATCAGATATTTAATACTAAAGACAAGCTTCGTCTTAAATTTCAAAGCAAGGAGAAATTTGTGAAAGAGAGACCAATGTACAGAGACTTCCTGTTGAGTCCTTACTAACTGTTAGTAAAATTTTATATACTGAACTTTTTTTGTTAGTTTTGGTTGTTTTTGTTCTCCTCCTCTTCCTTTTCCCCTCCCCCTTAATTAATCTCTGCTACTAGTTTATTCTCTCACTTATCCTGGAGCCCAAATTATTGAGAACAGGAAAGGCACATATATAAATTTTATTATCCTTTCAGATTCATGACAAGAGTTTTCATTGTATATGATAATAAGCTAAGGTAAAAATAGATTTGGAGAAATGCTGAGTATTGTTTTTTTCCAGGAGATTCTCTCTGCCAGTAGGCATTGGCTTCCAAAAGTTAATCTTTTGGTAAGACACAAATTGAATGTTTTCCTAAAATGAATTAAGGTACTATGATAGGCATAACTACCAAAGATGTCAGGTTTATTCTGAATTAAATCAGTTGACTGCTAATCCCACTTGATCTTTTTTTCTCTACATAACCAGCGAAAACTAGTTTTTTTTACAGACTGCAAAATAGCTTCTGTTTATGTAAGGTACCAAAATAATTTTTAAAAATAGTCACATAAACACAGTTAAAAAAAATTGGGGTGTGGGTGCCAGTTCCCCTTTACTTACTTTCTTATAATCAGAAGTACAAAAGAACAATCACCACGGATTCTTACCATCTCCCACAAATTCAGTAGTAAGAAAATAAACTTTACTCATTTTTCCTTTTCTCATTCATAAGTTGCTCTCCAGTGGGAATCACGACTAAAAGTTTTATAAATCTTTTATAAATCATCTACAAAGTATAATTTTACTTAAAGTATAAATATATTTTTCTTCCTTGTACCTGTAGCAATTAAATACTTACTAAATTATTATCAATAAGTTCTCTTTACATTATGTAGCCAGCTTATCACAATACCTATCTGAAACCTCTGATTTATTAATGGATTTGTTTATTCATTTTTAAAAAAACAAAATTTGTAAGGTATCTACATTATTTGATGCACTGTGGAAGCTTCTGGGTAAACAGTAATGAGCAAAGTTTGAATGGTTCTTGCCTTTAGGGAATTTACAGCAAAACAAGGGAACAGTAAATTAGTAACCCAATCATATAACCAAAAATCATGTTAAATACTCTGAAGGAAAGGATAGGGTGTTAATGAAAGAAAATATTTTTTCCTTTTTTGTTATTTTTTATTTTAACATTGTACGTTAGTCATTTGCATTATAACATTTAACTAATACATAGTGCAGTGGTAAAGAGTGAATGTGAAACTAGATTGCCTTTTTCAACACCTGGATCTACTGCTTGCTAGCCTGGTGACTTTAGGCAAGATATTTAATTTCTTTATGCCTTAGCTTCCTCATCTTTAATAGGGTTGATATTAGTGTGCTTTATTCTAATGACTAAGTCCAGTTTTTATCTCCCATTTGTTCTTTATTCCAATATAGCTCTTACTTACCCAACCATACTACTGAATTTGCTTTCTCAAATTGCAAAATCCAATTTTTTGTTTTTACCTTTTGACCTTGTGGTAATAATAATGAGATCTTCAAACAATCCCAAATGTTGGCTTCTGAAATATGAACTTTATTTCCTCATACATGTCTGATCATTCATATATCTGCCATTTCATTGGTTCTTTTTGAAATATTTGTTGTTGTTCCTTAGGGTTCTACCTTAGGTTCATTGTTTCTCTCTATACTTTCTTCTCTTTGCAGCCTTATCTACTTCTATACTTTTATTTTTATTTTCTTAATTTTTATGCATTTGACTTCCAAGTGTGTATTAACAGCCCAAATTTTTCTCAAGCACCCCTGATCAATGTATCAAACCATCTGCTGGATAAATGAAATAGCACTATGGATAAGAGTGAGGGCTCACAAGTCAGAGAAATTTTGATGTGAACTTCAGTTCTATTTTTTATTTGTATGATTTTTGACAACCTTTCCCATTTCTTATAAAATGGGGGTGATAGTACCATAGGCTTGTAGTAAGGATTGAGATTAAATATTTAAACCACTTAGCACAGTATCTAGTATATAGTGCTCAAAAATATGTTAGCTACTTCTACAGTATTAATAAAATTATTCTTATCCTAATCTTCATTGTCATTAATCTCCAAAGTTACATAGAAATCTGCCTGAATTGTCGTTGTATCTAAACCCCTTTATGTCTATAAAGCTAAGTTTTATTTTATTTACATGAAAAACTATTTCCTCTCTTCAGAGAGAGATAAACCTCTAGTTAATCATTTAATCTCCTGCCTAGACATCCTTCTAATATACTTCCGCTGAGTAGTACTTATTATGCTATTATAATTGTCTGTTGTTTGTATTCCCCATCATCAAGGAAAAAACTCTACGAAAGAAAAATATTAAAATGGTAGTACTTCTGATTGATGAGATTAAAAGTGATATTTCTTTTTAGAATTTTCATGTAGTCTCTGCAAAATATATTTTAAAAATCTTTGTTGACATTTTGATTGTTTCAATAGTTTTAAATTGGTTAAAGTAAAAATATTCTACATTCATGATTTCATTTTGTTCAGAACATGCACATTTACTTTAAAACTTGACTTAAGCTTTTAATTTTTAACAGAATACAAATTTCCAATAAAATTGAAATGAATATTTCGTGTAATGAAAGATCGTTTTGTTCTGTATACAAAGAACATGCCTTTCCATGACCCAGTAAGTCTTATGTATGGACAATACTACGTGTTGTTTATGTCTTTATCAGTTGATAGACATTTTGGGTTGTTTCCACTTTTTGACTACTATGAACAGTGCCTTTATGAACATTCATATACAAGTTTCTGTGTAGCCCAGACTTCCATGTATGTATAATTGTTTTGCTTAACATTTTAGAGAACATAATTTTATAACTCTTTTTTTCTAATTTAGGATATGTGAACTTTTGCAAAGTGGAGCCATAATGAATAAATTTTACCAGCCACATGAAGCACATATTCCCTACCTCCTACAGCTCTTCATTGACTACAATCTCTATGGAATGAATTTAATAAATCTGGCTGCTGTCAAGTTCCGAAAAGCAAGAAGGAAAAGTAAGGTTAATTTTCAAGTTCAAATTAAGACTTTGAAACTAATGTCACATAGGTAACAATTTATAAAATAACATTTTTAGAAAATAAATGCTAAATGGAAAAAGAATTTTAAAATATACAAAATGAGATTTGAAATTATCAGGAAAAGCATCTAAAAAGAAAATTTAATTCTGAAAGATTTATATAGATAAAATTCACATGATAATTTGAGGTTTTCAGTATATTCAGATTTGCCCAACTATCACCAGAAATTTAGAACATTTTGATTATCTATGGAAGAAATATGTACCATTTAACAAGCTTCTCATGCCTACTACCACTAAGGAACAACTAATCTATTTTCTATCTCTATCCATCCTGTGCATCTTATATAAGTGGACTCATGTAATATTTCTGTTTAGCATAATATTCTGAAGGTTCATCTGTTTTGTAGTGTGTATTAATACTTCATTCCTTTTTATGGCCCAATAATCTGTATGTGGATATACTATATTTTGTTTATCTCTTCATCAGTTGATCAACTTCTTAGATTGTTTCTACCTTTTGATTACTATGAAAAAATGCCTTTATGAACATTCATTTACAAGTGTTTGTATAGTCATGTATTTTTATTTCTCTTGGCCATATACCTAGGAGCAGAATTTCTGGGTCAAATAGTCTAATATCCTTTCATTCTCATCAAATTCTTTCCCTTCTACTTCTTGTCAAACAAAACTAACATTTTTCTTCCAGCCCTAACATTCTAACTGCCTTTTTTTTCTCTTTCTGCCAAACTTAATAAATCAGGGATTAGCATTTTTGTTTCTTAGTTTACCACCTAGTCTCTTTTGGTTTAATTTCCCTTTTTATCACACCAAAAGCGTGCTTTGAAGCGTAGCAAGGGAGGATTTTTGGTTTCCTTGAATAGCGAGACTGGTTTAAAGGGGATCAATCCTCCTGCTAAAATAACATTTAAAGGCTGCAAAAAATTGAAAGAATAAAATTTTTAATGTATCAAAGAGTTTGTAAACATGAAGACTTGTAGGCCAAAGGAATAGACAAAGGGGAATGAATGGAAGGGAATGGGACAGGAATAGGAAAGACAGAGGAATGAATCTGACATAATTTTCCTATGTACACATATGAGTACACTATAGTGAATCTCCAAATCATGTATAACCACAAGACTGGGATTCTAATTAGAATAAGATATGCTTCATGTTTGTCTAAATAAATATGTTATGTGCAACTAAAAAGAACAAAAGAAAGAACAAAAGAAAAATAGTGCTGAGAGCAACTGTTGCCCTGAGGATATTTATAAATCCTTGAAAATTTAGAATCTTCTCTGCAATAACCCTATCAGATGTGAGAGACAGAAATCAAAGCTCAGGGCCACCTGTCAGGTTAAACTCTCCACAGAATAAGATAGGACTTCTAATAGATATGCCCTTAAGTCAAGCAGACTGAGAAGTGAAACACCTTTGAGATATTTCATCTCTCCAGTTTCAAATTCCCAAAACAAAAAAAGAGATTTTCAAATCTAAAACTTCATCTGAGGTGGTGCTGGTGTGGGAGAATTCTCAAGTCTAGCTAAAAAAGCAAATGCAGATCTTCTTAGAGGAAATTCTTTTAACTATAGATCTCAAATTTTAAAATTTCAAGTGTAATATGTTCAGCACAAAGTTTAGAATATACTAGTCATATCAGAAAACTAGTCTTCATTGGTAAAACCTAGAAAATATACAAACATATATACTCTAGACTTAGAGAATTCAGATATTGGAATTATTAGATATAGATTGAAAAGCTGAAATTTGGAATCCTTATCAAGTAAGGATGTTATTTGTAAAGTTCTAATATATAGAACGTATTTGTTTTACCTCTCCAACGTGCTAGTAATATCTTGAGGTGGAACAGCTTTGATACAATAAAACCTTTTTTAAAAGGGAAACATTTTGTGGCTGACAACATATTAAATATTACAAATATTGCATTTTTTAAATATGTAAATGTTGAATCATTGAAGCCCACAAGTTAGGGGCCCTTTAAAGTATAATAGGAATTACCCTTTAAAGTATAAACAAAAATAACTAATTCTACTATTTCAATAGAAGAACCTCAAATTTAGATGACAGTTAGATTATTAAATACAGTTTTTCTCATCTTATTATCTGAGAATAGTATAAAATTTTCAGAATCAACCTGATTATGTATTAAATAGCTCTCCCGTGGTTATCAAGAAAGAAATCCTCTAAGGTAGAATGAGGTTGACTTCGCTGCCTAGTTGCTCCTTTCTTCTATGTAGAGAAAGAAGCCTAAAGGAATGAAGAGCGATATAGGAAGATCATTGCCTTTCTTTCCTACAGGGATTGTAGTCCCTCAATCTCCCAAAACTGCATCTTTGTAAAAGCTGTGTTATTTTATATCCAGGAGATACTCATTTTTTACAGTATAGAGATGTTTTAAAAGTAAAAGTTGAAGGTGTCACATTACTCAATTTCAATACTTATTACAAAACTACAGAAGCTGTGGGAATCAAGGCAACATGGTATTGGTGAAAAGATACAAAAAACATACATATACCAATGGAGCAGATTAGATAGAGCCCAGAAATATGCCCAGATTTGAAACGGCTCATAATTGGCTCATATAGTTATCTTAATTTTGACAAAGGTACAATGGTAATTCAATGGAGAAAGAATAGTATTTTCAGTATATAATAGTGGATAATTGGATGTTTATGTGCCAGAAAATAAAACTCACACATATACTTTATACATTTTTTAAAAATTAACTTAAAATGATTTACAGACTGAAATGTACAAGTATCAGACTTTTAGAAGAAAGAAAAAGGGGAAAATCTTCCCAATTTTGAATTTGACCATAAGATTTTAGAAATGACAAACACTCAAAACAAAAAATGATCCATGAAAGAAAAAAATCAGTAATTTGGATTTTATCAAAATTAAAAAGTCATTCTCTGTGGAAAAAAATGTTAAAAGAATGAAAACAGAAGGTCATGGAGCAAAAGAAATATTTATAAATTGTATAGCTAACAATTATATCTAAAATGCATAAATGATTTCTAAAAATCAACAGTATAGAAGAAAACTAGTGAAATTCATATAAAAACAACCAAATTAAAAATGTCCAAAAGGCCCAAATGAATACTTTTATTAAAGAAGATGATGTAAGGATGGCAAACATATAAACAGATGCTATTCAATATGGGGAAATGTAAATTCATAGTACAAAGATCTGCCACAGTATACCTGTTTGAATCGCTACAATTCAAAATTTATAAGGATAACAAATGGTGGCCAACATGTGAAACCATAGCAAATCTTGTGCATTGCTGATGAAAATGCAAAAATAGCAGTCAGTTTGTAAAGATAGTTCAGTGATTTGTCATTACATTAAATACAGACATAGTATGACCCAACACTTGTACTTTTAGTTCCACCCAAATCTGAATACAAATGTTTATAGTAACTTTATTCATAATTGCTAAAAATGTAAAGCAACTAAGATGTCCAGTGAACAAGGAATTGGATAAACTGTGATACTATCTATTTTGTGAGAAAGAGGAACAAACTTTGGATTCACACCACATGGATGAAACTTTAAAGCATTTTACTAAGTAAAAGAAGCCAGACTCAAATGGTATAGTTTTATTCATATGACCTTCTAGAAAAGGCAAAACTGTAGAAGCAAAAAAATATTGGTTGCCAGGTATCAACAGAAAGGGGAGTATTGAAGTACAGGGACCTTTTAGGATGAAAGAATTATTCTGTATATACTGTGGTGGTAGATGTAGACTTGTTCCTCAAACCCATAGAACTGAACTGAACTTAAGGTTAAAATGTCACCAGTACATGTGGATATTGTGTATCCTCTAATACAATGCGATAGGAGGGGCACTTCATCAGTGATATGCTTTCGAGAAACCCATAGCCCTTAGAATTTATTTAACCCATATGGGTTAAATAGAATTTTAACCCATAGAAATTATTCTAAAATAAAAAGATTATTGGGGTGGGACCACAAGTTGGCTGTCAGTGCCAAGTATAGTTTCATCATGAAAAAAACATCAGACAGACTTAGACTGGAGGTCCTTCTATGGGTTTCTTTATTAATGCTCATGTCTATTAAGACATGAAACATAAGGAAAAACTAAGAAATAGACCAGAAGGGTTTAGGAAGACATGGTGCAACTACATGTGACATGGTGCCCTAGACTGGATTCTGTTATAGAAAGAGTACATTAATGGAAAAACTAGGGAAATTCAAATAAAAAGTATAGTTTAATTAATAGCAATCTTCTGTGTAAGTTTCTGCATTGTACCATGGTAATAAAGGTGTTTAAAATAAAGGAAACTAGGTAATCTACATTCAGAATTCTGTACTATTCTTGAGGCTTGCCTTTATATCCAAAATTATTCTAAAATAAAAAGATTATTGGGGTGGGGCCACAAGTTGGCTGTCAGTGCCAAGTATAGCTGATTTAAAGATTGAGGAATTGAAGTTTGTAGTGTATGTACAGTAAAAGTCGTCCCCCCACCCTCAATAAATAAAAAAGCAGGAGAGAAATTTGAATTAGCAAATTTAGGTAAACTGGTTTGTTTTTGGTTTGGTTTGGTTTGGTTTTACAAAATGATAATATTGGAATGGTAATTAGAAGTGATTTTTTTAAAAAGCATGGAAAATGTTTACAAATTTAAAGGCAAAATTGTGTGAAATTAGAAGAAATTTTAAAACTAGGGAAAATTGCAAATTGAAAAAATAAAATTTACATCTTAATTCATCATATGAATATTATGGTTTTATTTGGTATAAGATAAAATGTTATACTACATCTGGGTATCATAGCATATGCCTGTAATCTCAGCCGCTGGGAGACAGGCAGGAGGATCACAAGTTCAAGGCCAGCCTGGGCAACTTAGCAAGACCATGTCTCAAAATACAAAATAAAAATACTGGTGATATAATTTGATGGTAAAGCATGCCTTGGTTCAATCGCCAGTACTGAAAAAAAAAAAAATCAAATGGTTATATGACAGTCATGGAGAGAATAGGTAAATTTGTTAAATAATCTTTTGTATTTTACTTTGTCATGTTACAAACATTGCAATTAAGAGTAAAGCTCTTATGGCAAATAAATATGTATTGTATATTTAAATAATAGTATTTTTATCTTATAAGACAAATTAATGAAATATCTCTTAATTACTTGTTAATGTAGCTTTACTTTTGAAACTGAAATACATTCAAAAGTGAAAAATATTTAGAAATTTGAATGTTATATGCATTTTTATAATTTTGTACTAGGTACAAAATTATAAAAATGCATATAATATTGTATAATCAATTGCCAAATGAAATGGAAATGGTACTAGTTATTATAGTTTGTTAAAGTGTATAAAATACTTAAATGGAATAAATATTTTGGGTATCCCAGAGTCATTTTATATTATATATCTTTAACATCTATAGTTGAAAGAAATTATATGTATATATAATACTTATGAATATATGTGGGGGGATGATTATATGTATGATTCTTTTGTTTATTTGTTTTGATCTTTTGGCAGTACTGGAGATTGAAACCAGGGCTCTCTCTACCACTAAGCTAACATTGCCAGTTCTTTTTATTTTTTATTTTGAGGCAGGCCTCCCTAATTTGCCCAGATTGGCCTCAAATTTGTAATCTTCTTACCTCAGCCTCCCAACTAGCTGGAATTATAGGTATGTGCCACTGCACCTTACTGAACATATTTAAATGAGGATGTTTTCATATTTCCTAGGGAAATATGCTGAAACAATACCCAAGAGTGTAGGTAAAACAAAATTTGAGGTAGAAGGGATGCTGGGGATTGAATCCAGGGCTTCATGCATCAAGCACTCTTCACTAAGCTCATCCCCATCCCTGAAATTAGAATTTTTGTAATGTGATTGGTAACCCTAAATCAGTAAATTTGTATATATTTTTATTGATATAAATTTCTTAGAAAATAATAAATTTAAAAATGTGAAGTAATTTCTTACCAATGCCCTATCCAAAGCCTTTTATTTTTATTTTTTAAAAAATATTTTTTTAATTGTAAATGGATTACTTACTTACTTGCTTACTTATTTATTTATATGCGATGCTGAGGATCAAACCCAGGGCCTCACATATGCCTCACACATGCTCTACCACTGAGCTACAACTCTAGCCCCGAAAGCCTTTTAAAACCAGAATTTGTATAAAATCAATTGCATGTTTTAGCATCTGTTTTGTTGAAAGATGATGGTGCTTTATCTCATTCTAATTATACCATTTTATGATTAAACTAACTAAATCAGAGTTTTAAATTTACCGAAAGAGAATTGTGAATTTACTCTTTCTTAATGTTAGGATTCATTTCGATACCACTCATTTGGCTTTCTTTTATTTGAAAATTTAAATTCCTGCAGGAGGTAACAAAAATAGTTCAAAAATTTAGAGACTCCTTCCAAGGCATTATTACCTTGGGACTCAGTTTCTGAAATTCGGATCTGTAAGCAAACATGTGTAGTTTCCCCTTCAAATCCAGGTCAAATTTTATTCACATTTACCTAGGCTTCCACTCACTATTACCACCCATTATGTCTGGAACACATTGTGTATTTTCTTTTTGTTTAGGAATTTGTTATCAAAGTATGTTTCGAATTTCATGTGAAATTTCCACTCGAATTTTTATTGAAGCCCAGGGTACCTTAGGAATTTAAAGTCCATAAAAACTCATAATTCTGTATTTTTCAAATGAGATACAATAGCATTTTTAAATGTATCATTCTTTCATTATATTATGAGAGTATTGTAGCCATTTCCCCCTCGTGTCTATATATTGCAAATATTTTTATTTCTGCTCTGAGTTTGGAGTTAATAATAAACATTTTTTTCTTTTTCCTCTTAGGTTGAATTTTTAGGACATAATTTAGGGATTAGACTATATATTATTATTTTACTTAAAGTATAATTATATGTAAATTATAGGGACTGATTTATTTATTTTAATCTTTTTTGGATACACACAACAGTGTATTCTATTTCAACATATTATACATACATGGAGTATAACTTATTCTAACTAGGATCCCATTCTTGTGTTTATACATGATGTGGAGTTTCACTGGTGGTGTATTCATGTATGAAAATAGGAAAGTTATGTCCATTCATTCTTCTGTCTTTCCTGTTCTCACTCCTGCTCCCTTCGCTTCATTCTCCCTTTTCTAATCCACTGAATTTCTATCCTTCCCCTTCTGATGTATGTATATTAGCATACAAATATCAGAGAGACCATTCTGCCTTAGGTTTTTCTAGGATTGGCTTATTTCACTTACTTAGCATGATAGTCTCCAGATTCATCCTTTTGCCAGCAAAAGTCATAAAAAATTTACCTTTCTACACCTAGGTGATACATCACATGCAACTGGATCATGCAAGGATCGGTTATCAGGAAATACCCTTCCTGGTACTTTATTTTGGTGGGAAGAAGGTGAAATACCAAGGTTAGTTAATGTGGTAAAGGAAATGAATGTTTTATGTGTATCCCAGTTGGGATGATAAATCAGTGGTACCGTATTTTGGGCCCTTTTAATTGATGAGTTTAACAGTAAAGCAAATCTCAATGTTATAAAGAATTGTAGATTTAAAATCAGATCATGAAATGTACCTAGTTATTACCTAATTAATAAATCTGTGGTAGATTGTAATATTTCTAGCATTCATCTTCATTATGCATTCTAAACTGAGATCTTATGGCTTATCATAAAGTTAAAAAAAATAATGTTTATAATAAATAGCAACTTAAAACTGAAATAAGCAAATATTCTAATAAAAACCCCACAAATTTCTAAATATTAAGTGTTTATGAAAATAAATGCATTGACATGCTGTGTTAATGAATAATATAATTGTGGTTTCTTTCAATTATCTTATTGATTTTTTTTTTAAAAAGTTACCATCATTTTATTTTATTTTATTTTTTTAAAGAGAGAGGGAGAGAGAGAAAGAGAGAATTTTAATATTTATTATTTTTTTTAGTATTTGGCGGACACAACATCTTTGTATGTGGTGCTGAGGATCGAACCCGGGCCGCAGGCACGCCAGGCGAGCGCGCTACCGCTTGAGCCACATCCCCAGCCCCTCTTATTGATTTTTTTGAATGTCATACTCCAATTGTATAGAATTCCCTAGGTTAATATGGTTTCTTCTACAATCTGGGTAGCACAGAAAAGGCCAACTATCTTTCTATTACATTTCCTTCCATTTGACTTGTTAAGGAAATTGGGGAAAGGGAAGTCAGAAAATATAAGATAAACAACATCAGTTTTGAAAGTGTGACTGTTGTATTCTTCCCAGGGGGCTTTTTTCATTTTGCTCCCAGCAGTTCAGCTGGCAAGGAGGTTCTTCCGGGAAGAACAGGCTCTGGGGACAGCAGCTTCCACCATAAGGCAGGCATATAATTGGCAATGGTCTAAATTAATCAGTAATAGCTTTGGTCTGTAATCAGTACCTAAATCAGTAGTTTTATCTACATAGAACTAAGGGGTTTCTCTTTTATACCACATGGCATTGCCCAAACTTTCTTTATCCTTTTATTGGTCAGCTGAGTAGTGTGGCAGGATAGTTATAGTTTTCCCCTTTTCACTTCACTTGTCACCTGATACTTTTTAAGAATGCAAGGAACATGGGTTGGGGATGTGGCTCAAGCGGTAGCGCGCTCGCCTGGCATGCGTGCGGCCCGGGCTCAGCACCACATACAAACAAAGATGTTCGTGTCCACCAAAAACTAAAACATAAATATTAACGAAATTCTCTCTCTCTCTCTTAAAAAAAAGAAAAAAAAAGAATGCAAGGAAGAAATTGTATCTTTAATGACTTTATTTTTTATTTCATGAAAAGAAAATGTGAATTTATTAACTAGTTGAATATAAACTATCAAAAATATTTCTATAGAGGGCTGGGGATATAGCTCAGTTGGTAGAGTGCTTGCCTCCCATGTACAAGGCCCTGGGTTCAATCCCCAGCACCACCAAAAAAAAAAAAAGAAAAACAATTTCTATAGAGCTTAATTTGTATAGTTTCAAATCTTTAATGTATATTTGACAGAATTTCCATATCAGAATTACTTGGGGTTTCTTAGTATACCTAGAGTTAAAAATTTCATTATATTGTTTTAAGACTGGAATAGTATAGCAGAATGAATCTTTAAAGACTGAATTAATATGGAAAATCAATGACTCTTAATTCTTGTATTAAGAAGGATCAGGACTTTTAAAAAAAAATTTAGTAGTCAACGGATTTTATTTATTTATATGCAGTGCTGAGAATCAAACCCTGTGTCTCACACATGCCAGGCAAGTGCTTGACCACTGAGCCCTGTCCCCAGCCCAGCATCAGGACCTTTTGATAAACACACTGATAACTTCTTAGTTTCTTCACATATGTAGTGGGATTTTTTTTATAATCTTTTGGAGATGATTGTGTACACTAGATTCCCTAGTTTTCTAAGTGCTATATGTAGTAGGTTTTTTTTTTCTTTTCTTTTCATGATCAATTAAAATTTATTTGTAGTTTGAAGCCCTTTTATAACTAATGTCTTTCTAGTTAGGTCCCGAGACTGTAAATTTGGGGAAATTCTGTATTTTAATGAAAAACTTTAACTTCAGAATGTTTTTTAAAGTGCCCTGTTTTATTTACTTTTAAGAGTTGTACAGTGGCTGGGGATGTAGCTCAGTGGTAAAGCCCTTGCCTAGCATGTATGAGTCCCTGGATTTGACACCTAGCACCAGGAAAAAACAAAGAAAGAAAAAGAAGGTGTACGAACTAAATTATAAGGAAAGATATGAATAAGCAAATTAGTGAAGTTACTCAAGTTATTCAGAGTTAGAATTTGTAATAAGTACAGAATAGTTACATATAAAATATTGCTTTCTGATTATCCCATATTTTTATATTTTTCTCATGCTGATATAAATGGAAATCTATAATTGGGTCAAATACACAGTATAAAAAGTTTTGTCATAAGTTAGTATTTTTCTAGTGTTCTAGAGTCATATCTAACCCCGTACTAGTACTTTCTTCTGGGTACTTTCCCTCACTCCCAGTATAAATGTTTTATTTCTCTTCACAAATCTTAAAAAGGCCATAACAGGGCTGGGGTTGTAGCTCGGCCATAGAGTACTTGCTTGGCACTGAGTTCAATCCTCATCACCACATAAAAATACATAAATAAAAGGGTATTATGTCCATCTACAACTAAAAAAAATACTGGAAAAAACCACAAAGGTCATAACAAATAGCAACAAATTTGTAATGAGTTGGGGTGCTAAGTCAACAGTTTTGCTAACCTTACTTTCAAAAAATTTTTCAGTGTAAAATACCTAATATATGACCCTTCACGGTCATTTGCCTAAGTGTTAAATCTACAAATGTCAAAAATCTAACTTCAGTAATCTTAATACTGGCTACCCATCAAAATCATATGGAAAGAGTTTTTAAATTAATACTTGTCTTAGCTCTGTCCTCAATAATTCTAAGTTAAGCTGTGAACAGAAATATGCAGAGAGGTACAGTTGTCTGACTGGCACCATATTATCTACCTTCAGTGATTAAAATAAATGGTCTACATGTATATGCTAAAGTTTTTTTATCATACTTTTTCTGCCTGTTGGAAACAAATTTTTAAATCAGAAGTCAGTTTTGTTTATTTGGGATCATTTCCTGTCTGGAATGTCTAAAGTAGTTTTGTAATAAGTGTAATAAATTGTTGTAAGTTTCTGTGATAAATTTACTGGTAGTACTAGGGATCGAACTGAGGCCTTCAAGCATGCCAGGCAAGCGCTCCAGAACAGAGATTATATTTTTTAATATTATTGTTTCCCTCCTTTGTCACAAAAGTGCTACTCCTGGAAGGTTCTTTTTTTGACATTTACAGTATAATTCTTTCAGCATGCAAAACTTTTTAGTATAAAAAGTAAATTGTTTGGGCTGGGGATGTTGCTCAAGTGGTAGTGTGCTTGCCTGGCATGCGCGGGGCACTGGATTCCATCCTCAGCACCACATAAAAATAAAATAAAGATGTTGTGTCCACTGAAAACTAAAAAATAAATATTAAAAAATTCTCTCTCTTTCTTTCTCTCTCTCTCTCTTTTAAAAAAAAGTAAATTATTGACTATAAACTATTTTATCTGATACTTCCGTACATGGCAAAACTGATATTGTGAAATTGTATGAACAAAAAGAACAGTTTACTTTGGGAATTATTTTTTTCAGAACACTAAAGAAATTATTGTGATAATTTGGCTAGTATGCCATTCCTCTATCAATAGTAAAAAGATACATGTATATGTATGGATGTTGTACAGATGTTTACATGTGTACGAATATATATCCACATATAAGTCTGAATATGAAAATTCTGTGATGTAACAAAATTCACTTCTGTTCTTTTTTGTGCATTTGCTGGGGATTGAACACAGGGCCTTACACATGTCAGGCAAGTGCTCTGTTAACTGAGTTACATCCCCAGCCCTAACAAATTAATTTCTAATGTCCCATCAAAATTTCCTTAGGGAAAGAGGTCCTACTATTGTTTCTCTTAAAATATTGAAGACATTTCATTTCAAATCAAATGTTAATGATATCAGTCACTTTCAAGTAAAGTCATGGATGTCCCCTTTTCATTTTGGTGTTGGGTTGGGTAGAAGATCTCAATTTTAAAATGAGTAAAATGGAATTCATACTAGATATTGCCTGTTTGTTCTAGTAAGCATGGACAATTATGTGGTGTCTTTTCTTCATTGGCTCTAATGAAAAAACAATTGCTTTTGAGTCAAAGGGCATTAGTGGGAAAATAACCCTCTGTTCTCATAAATAAATTAATGACCTGGTGTCATTACTCTTGCTAGTTATGATCCCACCATGCAGCATTCATGTAGTTTATCAATTCTATGGTTATGAAGAATTTTAAAGCATTCCCCAGCTCAACTGTAGTTGAGGGCAGGAAGAGCAAGAAGTTATCTTGCTTACTTTTTAGTATGCTAGCTTCCCTCATCTCTTATTGCATGTTCTCTTCTTGGTTTTTGGAAAACTTATTATTGCTGAAGAAAAGGCCTCTAGGCAACTGATTTTATATGTGTGGGGTCTTTTATGCATATACTGTTATCCTCCTTTATCCCGTCCCATTCTTCTCTGCACCATAATCTCATACTAAAACATTGAATAGTCCTTATATATTAAATACAATTAACCAAAATATGTTGAATATGCTGCCAAGGTTCTCAATGTATTTTTCTCGTTCTATTTTTCTTTTGTATGTATATATAATACCAATTATGTCATAAATAATTGTAAATTAATTTAATTTCACTAGGTTTTCTGTTACTACAAAACGTGAAATCTTGTATGAGTAAGAAAAATCTTACAAAGTTTTCTCTAACATGGTTTTTTGTTGTTGTTTTTTGATATCTCTTCGTTACAGCTCTTTAAAACTGGAAGGTGTTGAACCACAGAGTACTTGTGAATTAGAAGTGGATGCTGTAGCTGCTGACATTTTAAATCGTCTGGATATTGAGAGTACATATTCAATTACTTTTATATATATTTTTATTTGTAAAACCTAATGATCAAAGTAGAGTGGAAAACTACCAAGAACTAAGATATTATAGAAAAAGAATGCAACATATTTTTAAGATTTCTTCTGTATTTCTGAAGGGATGAACGTTATTTTTCACTCATATTTTCATTCATATGAGTATAAAACTAAAATAAGTATGACATTAAATAAAAGGAGCCAATATAAAATAATTTAATATACTCTGACTTTTAATTGTTTTATCTTCAGATTATATACCAGGGAGGAACTCTAAGATCTATAAACTATGGTCAAATGTTTGAATTTTATTTCCTTGATGGGTTTGGGGGAGACCATATAAAGAAAACTAACAAAGGAGTAACATAATAAATACAGGTTGGCAAAGGGGAATGAAGGGAAAGTAGGAGGTGGGAATAGGAAAGACAGTAGAATTAATCAAACATAACTTTCCTATATTCATACATGAATACACAACCAATGAAACTCCACATCATGTTTAATCCCAAGAATAGAATTAGATGAGTTATATTCTATATATGTTTAATATGTCAAAATATACTTTATTATCAATGTATATCTAACAAGAACAAATTTTAAAAATACATGTTGAGATAGCTTATCCATTATTACACAAAATAGATAATTCTTTTTCTTAATAGGCATTGTTTATTATAGAAATAGTAGATTTCTTAAGCAAGAATTATTCACAGTGACCCTTGTAATATTGAATTATTATTGTGATTACAGCTCAAATTGGTGGAAACCCTGGTTTACAGGCCATATGGGAAGATGAAAAACAACGACGAAGAAACAGAAATGAAACTTCTCAAATTAGCCAACCTGAATCACAAGGTATATACCTAATAATACTCTAATAAGGTTTTATTTTATTTTTAATTTTTAAATTTGTTCTAATTAGTTATACATGACAGTAGAATATATCATTTCTAATGATGTTTTAAACTAATATTTTAATGGGAAAATTTAGCCCTTGAGTTTTTCCCTTAGCACTAGTTTTTACTTTTCAAATTATCTTTAAAATTTCTGTGTATTTTTTCTATTGTCATTGCCATATAATCAGTAGTTCTTTCTTTACAACTGTAATCTACAGTGGGAAAATTCTCCATGAGAATTTGACATCTCTACTGTCTTTGGTTCTCACTGTATTTTATTATCTTGCTCTACTTTCTGTTCCTTTTCCCTCTTCTAGTGTGTTCCAGCTTTCTGTATTTCCAACCATGAATCTCAACTTAGAAATACCGTTTAGTTTATGAAGCTTTGATAACATGTTGCCCCAAATTTGGGAATGTCATATCAGCCCTTGCTTTGATCATCACATACAGTTCTGAGGAAAATACTCATTTACTATTAAATATTGTAACATTCAAAAGGAATTTGAGAGGGCTCAAGTAAATACCGTAAATACAACAAAATTTTTTAAATGAAGGTCAAAGAATAAGACAATACAAAGGCAAATCTATTTAAGATATAGAAGTAAGCCCTATATTGAAATCCAATAAAATTGTAAATTTTTATAATGTTTATGGCACTAAAAATGTTTTGATAAAATTTGTGTGCCCTTTAGAAGAGAAAGATTATATTTACAAAGGGAAAATTTCTGGTTTCTGGATCTATGATACATTTATAGATAGACAGCAATGTTTTTCTCTTAGATTTAAGTTAAAATTATTGAATTAATTTATAACTTCAGTAACAAGCATTTCTCTTTTTTTTTGATTCTGTAATTGGACTACAGGTAGGTAGTGTTTTATGTGTCAAGAGAAAGATAGGAAATTACTATCAAAAAAATTTCAAGCTGCTATAGAAGAAAGGAAAAATATTTTATTCGTTTGCTATATACATTTTTTAATGCTCTTTTAAAATTCAAAGATCGCAGGTTGTTGCCAGCAACAGAAAGTGAAAAAAAATTTCAGAAGAAACTTCAGGAAATTCTCAAACAGAATGATTTCTCTGTGTAAGTGGTTATTTATTCTAGATCTCAGAACTAATTTTATTGCCTTGTTGTCTAGTTTGTTATAAAGGATATGTTTTAATTAAGCAGAACATTATCAGGATCTGTGGACTACAGCGATATATCCCAGGAGTTCTCTGCTGAGTTAACATTGCATTCTGAGGTTCTGACTCCTGAAATGCTTCAGTGTACACCAGCTAATATGATAGAAGTCCATAAAGACACAGAATTTAGCAAAGGTGAGATTATCTTTTCAAACATACAGAATATAGTCCAATAAACATCTGTGTATTTAACAATGAGATATTAATATTTTATTTGATTTGCTAGTGTCTTTTTCCCCTTGAAATAAACATGGATATAGTAAAAATTCTCTCTCCCATTGCTATACTCTTTTAATATCTTGATATTAGGTAAGTACTGTCCTAAAGTTGGTGCAAACTTTTGCCAAATATGATTTTGTGTTTTGTGTTTTATCTGTCAACAATGTAAGCTGTTGTTTTAGATTTTTAATTTTATATAAATGGTATCCTGCATGGCATAGATAAAGCACCTTGCTTTTTTCAATCAATACTATCTATTTTTAAGCAACTTAATTGAAATATAGTAAATTTACAGAATAGTACAACCATCTCCACAATCTAATATTAGAACATTTCCATGAACTCAGAGGATCTCTTGTGTTCATTTTCAGGTAGGAACCTTCCCACCCCTAACTGAAGTAACCACTAATCCGTTTTCTCAAGTCTCTACATTTGTCCTTTTTAGATATGTCATCTAAATGAAATCATTCAATATGTAGTTTTTGTTCCTTCCTTTTGTATAGTACTTTCAAGTTTTATCCATGTTGTAGTATCTACTTGTATTTGTTCCTTTTTACTGTCGAATAGTATTTCATTATGTAGATATACCATATTTTGTTTCCATTTATCATTTGATGAATATTTGAATTGTTTTCACTTTTGATTGATGATAATAATATTGCTGTAAACAGTAAAACATAAAATGTAGAATAAATATCATGAGAAGAGTTATAAAATAATGGAAACAATAGCAAATGAAATCAGTTTGAGAATAACTTTATTACAAAGGTTATCTTTGCCTAGAGAAAAACGAATAATGTTCCTATGAACATTTGAGTATAAGTCTTTGTGTGAATATATGTTTTCATTTCTCTTGAGTTGGTATCAGTGAGTAGAATTGGTAGTCATATAATAAATTTGTATTTAGCTTTTAAGTAAACTGCCAAGCTATTTTCCAAAGTAACTACACTGCTTTACATTCCCACCAGCTATACTTAAGGTTCTTTGTGGCTGTATGTCCTAACAAACATTTGGAGTTATCTGTCTTTTTTAATGTAGTCATCATAGAGTGAGTGAAATGGTATTTTATTGTGGTTTTCATTTTCATTTCTCAAAACTACTAATGATGTGAACTATCTTTTTATGTCAACATTATACTTTGAAATTCTATTCTTGTTCACTCATTTTAACTATTTATCAGTGTTCCATTTTAAAACTCAACAGTTTGTCAGATTCTCTACAATTTTTAAGTGGTTTGTGTTTTGCAGTGCAATATCTCCTATGGCTGTGTGTAGGAGTTTCTCTACAGAACACATGTAAATGTAATTTGCTGGATGCTAGAATGTTTTCACTGTACTCTACCCATGTAGCATTTGTTTTAACAGTGGTTCTGAATTGCATTTACCTTATATGTGATTGATAAGTAATAAAATAATGAGTTTCACTCAGTAGTCATTTTGTTTCACATGCAATTTTTCAAGATAAGAGGGGCCTCAACAACATTTGATAGTATAAAAATAATAAATATATACTAATATATATGAAAAATATGCTACTCTAGTTCTTTTGAAATGGTACCTTATTTTAATCTTCATTTTCTAACTGTCAAGGCCCTTTAGGATTCTTCTTAACGTGTTATTTATTATAGATGTATTTTCTCACTACCAAGACTTTTCCTACAAAAATTTAGCTTCTTTTCTCTTTCTCTTGTTAAAAAAAAAAATCTACACACGCACACACAAAATATATGTATTTTTTGTGTTTTGTGTGTCTTCAATTTTAATATTAAATTTAACAGTATCTTCCTTTATAGTTTGGTTTTTGTACCTGGTTTATGAGTCCTTCTCTACACTGATGTCATGAAAGTTTTCAATATTCATCCTAAGGTTTTAGTGTGTTTATGATTTAGTTTTTTCCACTTAGCCCTTCTTTAATTCAATTGAAATAATACCTACATAAGTAATAATCTAATTGTATATTATTTGTGCTTGTGTATGAGTGTAAGCAGCTAGTTCAATATATTCATTCAACAGAGTTTTTGTGTCCCTCTGGATTCCCCCCTCTGTTATATTCCTTTATGTTGTTAATATTATACTCTTTTAATTAGGATTTTTTATAAACTCTTGTCAAGGCATATCTTTCTCATCTAGCTTCTGAATTGTCTTGCCTCTTGATCCTTTAAAAAAGTCCCTTTGTTAATTTTAGGATTACATTGTCTTGTTTCTGTGAATAATTACTTTAGGATTATATTGAACTTATCAACTAGTTTAAAAACTTTTTTTAATATCAACTTATCTACAAATTATTTTTTCATTTTATTCAGTATTCATTCACGTCTTTCAATAATTTTATGATTTATCATAAAAATTGGTATATGTTTTTTTATATATACTCCAGGTACCTTTCCATTGTTGTGGTTGTAAATTTGTCTTTCAAAAATTATATTGTCTAATTGTTGATATTTAGGAACGACAGCATCCTTTGTGTATTAATCTTTAATCCAGCAACTTGTATTAGTGCTAATCGTTTTGATATACTTTCTCTTGAATTTTCAGTGTATAGAGTAGTCATTTGCAAGTAACTATTTAATTACTCCCCTTCCTATGCTCAGATTTTATCCTTCCTGTTTTAATGTTCTGCCTAAAAACTGTAGGATGATGTTGAGTGGAAATAATACTCTTTTTCCTGACTTTAAACTGAATGCATTTATATTTTATTAAGTGTGAAATTTACCACAGAGTTTTGGTAGATGTGCCTTAATCAGGTTAATATTTTTTAAAATTCTTGTTTGCTTAGAACTTT
This sequence comes from Ictidomys tridecemlineatus, assembly GCF_052094955.1. NCBI lineage: Eukaryota > Metazoa > Chordata > Mammalia > Rodentia > Sciuridae > Ictidomys > Ictidomys tridecemlineatus. The sequence goes on from NC_135484.1 coordinate 50,826,915, forward strand.
GTATTTTAAGTCACAGTTGATATTAAGTTTTACCAAATATTCTTTTCTGAATTTATTTAAATTAGAATTTTTTCTCTTTTATTCTGTTAATGTTGTCAATTACATTAAAATAATTTTTTAATTTTTATTATTGGTTGTTCAAAACATTACATAGTTCTTGACATATCATATTTCATACATTTGATTCAAGTGGGTTATGAACTCCCATTTTTACCCCGTATACAGATTGTAGAATCACATCAGTTACACATCCACTGTTTTACATATTGCCATACTAGTGTCTGATGTGTTCTGCTGCCTTTCCTATCCTCTACTATCCCCCCTCCCCTCCCCTCCCCTCCCCTCTTCTCTCTCTACCCCATCTACTGTAATTCATTTCTCCCCTTGTTTTTTTCCCTTTCCCCTCACTTCCTCTTATATGTAATTTTGTATAACAATGAGGGTCTCCTTCCATTTCCATGCAATTTCCCTTCTCTCTCCCTTTCCCTCCCACCTCTTGTCCCTGTTTAATGTTAATCTTCTTCTCATGCTCTTCCTCCCTGCTCTGTTCTTAGTTGTTCTCCTTATATCAAAGAAGACATTTGGCATTTGCTTTTTAGGGATTGGCTAGCTTCATTTAGCATAATCTCCTCTAATGCCATCCATTTCCCTGCAAATTCCATGATTTTGTCATTTTTTAGTGCAGAGTAATACTCCATTGTGTATAAATGCCACATTTTTTTTACATTAAAATAATTTGTAATTTTCTAATGATAAACTACCTTTATACTCCTGAAATAAATCTTTTATGGTCACAATGTGATGTTTTTTTATAAACATTGATATACCTATTTTTCTAGTTTTGTTTGTTTTAATAATTGAGAAAGAACTATACTTGGCCTCATTGTTGTGTTTTTCCCCTTTTTTTAACTCTCTTTTTGAGAATTTTTATTAGTTTGAAACAATCTGTTTCTTGAAGATTTAATACATTTCTTCTGTGAAACTGTCCATACTTGATACAGTATAATTTTCTGTGGGTAGATTTTGTGTATTAAAGAGTGAGAGGTAAGGAAGGTAGATTTAAACTAATGTAGTTTCCATAATTGTTATAGGTCTACTCAAGCTTTATATTTCTGCTCAAATCAGTTTTATGTCATATTTTTTCTAAGAATTTATTTATTTTTTTCTGCTTTTAGAATGTTTTTGATATAAACTTGTTTGTAATGTTAACATTTCATTTAGCTCTCTTTTTTATTTGTTTTTTTTTTAGTTGCACATGACAATAGAATAATTTTTTGACATGTTTTACATACATGGGGTATAACTTCCCATACTTGTGCTTGTACATGATGTGGAATCACACTGGTCAGCACTCTCCCTTTTTATTCCTAATGTAATTTTCATTGCCTTCTATAACTTTGATCATTATTTGTCGTCTGTCTATATTATTATTAATTATAGAAAACCAGCTTTTGTTGTTGCTTTTGGATTTGGGGTTTTTGGCTGAAGGGAGGGTACTGGGGATTGAACCTAGTGGCACTTTATCACTGAGCTACATCCCCAGTCCCTTTTTATTTTTATTTTGAGACAGGGTCTTGCTAAGTTGCTGAGGTACTTGTAATCCTCCTCCCTCAGCCTCCCAAGTCCTCCCCAGGGGTCACAGGCATGTGCCAACTTGCCAGGCCATCTTTTGTTTTTATTGGTCTTCTCAAGTTTTTTTTTTTAATGAGTTTTTTTATTTTTCTATTTACTTATTTTTATTAAGCATTCATTATTATTCCACCTATGTCCTAAGACTAAATATTCACCCCAAAAATATTTCTTTCTAAAGATTTTAAACTGAATGCTTTTGAAATCTCAAAAGCACTTAGTTTTAAATCTGATTAAATACCTAAAGCAGGGAAACAAAACTGTTTTTTAGTTAGCTGTCATACAACTGGCTGCTTTTTTTTTTTAATTCCTTTTTCTTTTTGGTGTGTACTCTTTTTTCTCCCTTATTATAATACCATTTATTATAATCATTTTTACCTTTGTTTTTTTGAGTCCTCTGTGCCTTAGACCCTCTATAAATACTGAAAAACTATATGATTTAAAGTTTCCTGAAAAATATAAAATTAATATAAAATGAATTTAGTAGTTATTTTTCAGCTATAAAGAATAAAATTTTATTATTCAAATGAGACAGTTTTCCTCTACCTCCTTTGTATATTTTAATATCCAGTGATTTTCATAAGAATATACACAGTAATTAGAATTAGAACGGATGAAGAGATTATAAATATTTAGTGATCCATAAATTCAGGGGTATTGCTTTGTTTTTATATTAATCCACGTGACTGGTTAGTACTCCTGTGGCTTTTTGTTGTTGTTGTTGTTTTGTGGTGCTGGATATTGGATACTGAATCCAGCACCTTGTACATTCAAGGCAAGCATTCTACCAACTGAGCTATATCCCCAGCCCTCCTGTGACTTTTTATGAAGTTCTAATATGTTTAACATGTATCATTAATACTTAAAATTTTAATTAGGTGTACATTGTAATACTTCCTAATTTACACAAATTCTAAATGGATTTTTAGAGTTAAGCCATTGTGTTAATGTTTTTGTATTCTGTCATCTTAAGGTCACACTAGAAATAAAGTTGAAGAAGCACTTATTAATGAAGAAGCAATTTTGAACCTCATGGAAAATAGTCAGACTTTTCAGCCTTTGACCCAAAGACTGAGTGAGTCACCAGTTTTCAGTAAGTAATAATACTGTCATAAATATTCATTATTTTAATCAGTGAAAGTGAGTTTGTAGGGTAGTATATTTTTTCTTTGATTTGAAGATAATGATTCTTATTCAGTACTTTCATATTTCTATTAAGTATAAAAATGAAATTTTGTATTAAATGAAGTAGCTTTGCTTATTTGTTTTCTAAATAGATTTTTAAAAAAACTATTGTGAAAGTAAATATTTTGCTGCGCATGGTGACACACACCTGAAATCCCAGTGATTCAGGAGGCTGAGGCAGGAGGATCGCAAGTTCAGAGTTAGCCTCAGCAATTTGGCAAGAACCTTTCTCAAAATAAAAATTAAAAAGGGGCTGGGAATGTTCTTCAGTAATTAAGCACCCTTGGGTTCATTCCTGATACCAAAAAACAACAAAATAATTATTCTTTTATTGGAAGAAACCATATTACTTCGAGGGGAAATGCACTTATTTTTAATTAATGTTCTGCAAAGTGATACATTACTAAAACAATATTCTTTCTTAGTATTAGATATCTGATTTGAAATTCCTTTCAAGCTATTAATTTTGGGGCTAATATAGCATAGGACAGTTCTTTCTGAGTGTCTTTGCATTACACTAAACGCATTTTTGTTAGCATCATAAACCATTTACACAATTTCTTATTGATAATTTAGTCTAACTTACTGAAATCTTTTCAGGAAATTAACATTTTGTTGCATAAAAAGAGATACTTTGAGTCTTTTATTTTGTTTGATGTAGTTAATTTTATGCTTTTCTTCTTCACTTTCCATTTTTAAATTTTTATAGTATCAAATGTGATTTCAGTCCATTAAATATCCTGTTTGCTATTTATATTTTCATCTGAATGAAAAATAAATTGACTGATTATGAATAATACCCAAATTTTTGTACGTACTTACAATTCAAAACACTTTAAACAGGGAACTATTTTCTTTTTCTTTTTTAAATGAGTGGTCACATGTATGAGGAAATCATCCTATAACCACATTAAAAATCAATTTGAGGTTTATAATTTAAAATGTTATAATTCTCTATCTGAATAAATTAATATATATACCAAGGTATTTTAAATTATATTCTAGTTATTTTAAAAAACAGAAGAACATAGAAAAAGTTAAATTAAAAAAGAGAGTCATATCCATATTTCATTACATTAGTCAAAGATATTGTATCATTAATGGATATGAAAAACTAATTATAGTTCTTTGGATCATTGTGCAAATAATTGTAGTTGGTAGCATGATTGGACTGATTTTGGAAATATCAACAAAGGAAACTTAAAACATGATATTTTAATAGTGAATATTGTATTACCTCTTTTTACAGAGAAAAGGGTAATATAATAGATTAGAATAGACTCCTGCTTTATGGTCTTTTATTTTTTCTTTAATAACTTTTTTGAGTGTGCTTCACCCTCTCAAGTGTACAATGTTGTGGTTTTTAATACATTCATGGAGTTGTATGACTATTACCACTATACAATCCAGAACAGTTTTGTCACCCTCAGAAAAATCCCTGTACCCATTAGCATTCATGCTCTATTTCTTCTCTCAGCCCCTGGCAACTATTAATCTATAGTCTCTTGTGCTAGATTTATCTAATTGAATCATTTCATACAAATGAAGTTATATATGTTCTTTTATATCTTGATGCTTCATTTAATATAATGCTTTCAAAGTTCATGCATATTTTAGCATATATGAGTACTTAGTTAATTTTTCCTGCTGAATAATGTTCCATTGTGTAGATAATATCACATTGTGCTTATCCATTAATGAGTTGATGGATGTTTGGGTTGTTTACACTTTTTTGGATATTATGAATATTCTGAAATTTATTCATGCACGGATTTTTGTGTGGACACAGTGTTTTCAGTTCTCTTGAGTATATATGTAGGAGTTTTTATGGGTCATATGATGTTGAACCTAGAGGGAAAAAAACATGCTCAGTTTCCCTGTACTGTGACGTAATAACAGTGAACACAGAAGACTTCTGTGACCAAGTATGTACAGTGTTTTCCCCACACACCAAATGTGGATCAATTCTGCAATAGACCCATCAGGATGTTCTCTAATATAAATTCAGTTTAGTTCTGACACCATCTGTCTGGAGACAGCATCAGATCTCTCAGGTTGAGGGCTCAATCCCGGAGACTTAAGATTGCTAATAACAAGCCTCCGGTTGTTTTACTTGTGTTTCTGACTGGTTTTAAATTGGGATCCCTTTTTGGGTTTGATTAATTTGCTAGAGCAGCTCATAGAACTCAGGGAAACACTTTGGTTTCTGGGTTGTAATAAAGGATTTTATAAAAAATATTGATGAATATAAGATGAAGAGATGGGTAAGGCAAGGTATGAAGGAAAGGCACAGAACTCCCATGCGTCTTGTATGTTCCACTCTCTAGGAACTTCTGCATGTTTGGCTATCCAGAAGCTCTCAGAACTCAGTCCCCTTGGGTTTTTATGGACATTTTGTTCCATGACTGATTGAATCATTACCCTCTGTTGATCAGCTCATTCTTCACCTCCTCTCCACGCCCAGGGAGGTTGGAGACTCAAAGTCTCCACTTTAATCCTGCCTTGGTTTTTCTGGTGATGAGCCTTCATCCTGAAGCTACCTTGGTACCACCAGCTATTTGTTAACTCACCAGAGCATAAAAAAGACATTTATCACTTTAAAGATTATGGGGATTTTAGAAGTGGAAATGAGAGCAAAGACCATATATATATATATATATATATATATATATATATATCACAATATCATACATGGTAACTTTATGTTTAACATTTTGAAGAACCACTGTATCATTTTATAGTTTGACCAGTAGTGTATGAGAGTTCCAGTTTCTTCACAGCTTTGCCAATATTTGCTATTATATATCTTTATTTTTTGTTTTAGCCATCCAAATGTGTATGGTATAATTTTATAAATAATACCATTAATTATTTTTTATATAATATTTACATGGTATTTTTCAACTACAGATTTCCTTTGACTATTTTGTGAGCTAAATAAAGGTTAAGTGAAGGCTAAAACTGTATAAATACATAATTTAAGGAATTTTTTAGCATTAATTTATATTTTTATTATATGTTTACTTTGAGCACTTATGACTGTGTTTTGTTTAGCAGTCTTCAGGCTTAAATAAGAGCCTGGAGAGCTTGTTAAAATGCAAATTCTTGTTCTCTATCCCCAAAATTGTCAGTAAATAAATGAGGGATGAGGTGTGAGAGTCTTCTAATAAGGTCGATAAATTATTCTAATGCTAATGGCCTAACAATTACACTTTGATAGAAAAGTTGTATAAATACCTGAGCCTTTGTTCCGACTATATTCTTTTAGCATGTGTCAGCATCTATGATGCTATTGTTGTTTTGTAATTGATCTCAGTTATTGGATAATTTAGAAATTTGAAGTTGTTTGTTGATTTGTTTCATTTGTTTTACAGTGGACAGCAGTCCTGATGAGGCTCTGATACATCTTCTTGCTGGTTTGGAAAGTGATGGATATCGGGGGGAAAGAAATAGAGTGCTATCACCTTGTCACTCCTTTGGAGACACTAAAATTCCCCAAAATAGTGATGATGAAGAAAATGAACCACAGATTGAAAAAGAGGAAATGGAGCTCAGTTTGGTGATGTCTCAGAGATGGGACAGCAATATTGAAGAACATTGTACCAAAAAGAGGTAATTTTTCAATTATTTTAACAGTTTCCTTTTGTCATCATTCCTTTAATCAGAAATTATTTCTTGCTGTTATTCATAATATCAAATGCCTTATGAACTAAATTGACTTCTTTTAAAGTCTTTAACTCTTTTAAGTAGTACTTTCGTTTTCATGTAGCATATTCCAAGCAAAATAAAGTTTTAAATTTAAAAAAAGTTTTAATTAAAAAAAAAGATTCTAACTTTTAAAAAATCTTCTATTTGTATATACATGCCCTCTGAAAGTTGAGCTATTATGAATGTAAACAACAATGTATGGAGTCAGCTTGAAGATAAGTATTGGTTACCAAATATAGTTAGACTGAAGGAGTTAAATACTGAAAATTAAAAAATGAGAAAACCTCAGAAACAAACACTGGTATTGTTTTGTTTCTCAAGAAACAAAAGATGGCACTTCACTTTACTAAGTCAGAACCTGAGCTTGATTGTTTGAAACTGCCCCTAAGTTGTATGATGTGTGTGTAGAAAAATTAGGCTTCTGAGCCTGAAAGACTGAAAATGCTTCTCTTCTAAGCTTCTATAGGCTATACTAAAGTCTGTGTTTGAAAATTTCAACCCCAAATACATTACTGAAGGGGTAAAAGTTCATCCAAACATTCAGTTTATTTGTATATAACATAAATATTTATTTTCTACCTAATAAATTAAGGTACTGAAATCTCTATATACAACATTATATTCTCCTTTCTCATATAGTCTCTACTGTCATAATAAGCCTGGTTTATCCCATAATTCAGTTCATGCTTATGTGTTAATTATAAAATTCTGTAAAAACTGTGCCCACTTTAATTTTGGAAAAACAAACCTAACATTTCATAAATGTATATTAGAAAGAAATAAAATAATACAGGAATCAATTTTTACTCTTTATATTGAATGTTATACTCTGCCCCATGTTCCATAGTTAGGAACATTGTAAAAATGAGAAAGGGAAGTATTTTGATAGTCATTATGTGGAAAATTATATAGTCTAGCTTCATATGGCTACAGAGTACAAAAGCAGAGATAATGTATGGAAGTTGAAAAAGAAGATTTTGAACGGTATAGAAATATAATTACCAACAGAGTTGAGAAGAAAGATTTTATGTAGTATAGGGGAAGGCAGTTACTAACCATGATAGAAAGATTGTCCTGTGGGACGCAAACACCTTAACCTATGATAATTCAAGATATTCTGGAGCTGTGAATTCAGGAATTATGATGTCTTCTAGTTCACATGATAGCGATTATAAAATCTGTTCACAATAACTTTTTGGCAAGTACGTTAGTGGGATATGTTAATAAAGCAAAATAAATCTGCTTTTATTTGTAAGTTATAATTTTTAGATCTTTTTTATTATTTTACTGTTGTAGTCAAGTTAGATAAATATTTTGTATCTAAAATACTCTTTTCTAATGACACACTCACCAGTGTATTTTCATATTCTTTAGGTCACTGTGCAGAAATACCCACAGAAGTTCAACCGAAGAGGATGATTCATCTTCAGAAGAAGAAATGGAATGGAGTGATAACAGTTTGCTTCTTGCCAATCTTTCTATACCTCAGTTAGATGGTACTGCAGATGAAAATAGTGGTAAGTAATCAAGTCTATTGTGAACATTTGGCTATTTAGGGACGAAAACATATATTTTATGTGTTTTGAACTATAATCACATTTCCTATATGGTTGATTAAGGGAGGCCATAGTGACACTATTTTGTTCTTTAGAATTTTTTCCTCTGGGAGAAATATAGATATATAATTCCTTCTCATTTTTAGGAAGATATAACATTTTTTAATTATTAATTCTAAGCTTTGAAAACATTAATGGGTTTATTATGTTAATATTTAAGTAGCAAAAATAAACTAACATATATGCTCAGCTTATTTGAAGTGATAGTACAAATACGCATGTTATTTTATGAAAAATTTTATGGCTGAGTAATATTCTATTATGTATATATGCCACATTTTTAAAAATCTACTCATCTATTGAAGGGCATCTAGGTTGGTTCCACAGTTTAACTATTGTGAATTGTGCTGCTATAAACATTGATGTGGCTGTGTTCCTATAGTATGCTGTTTTTAAGTTGTTTAGGTATAGATCAAGGAGAGGGACAGCTGGGTCAAATGGTGGTTCCATTCCCAATTTTCCAAGAAATCTCCATACTGCTTTCCATATTGGGTGCACCAATTTGCAGTCCCACCAGCAGTGTATGAGTGTACCTTTTCCCCCACATCCTCACCAACACTTATTGTTGTTTGTCTTCATAATAACTGCCATTCTGACTGGAGTAAGATGAAATCTTAGAGTGGTTTTGATTTGCATTTCTCTAATTGCTAGTGATGATGAACATTTTTTCATGTATTTGTTGATTGATTGTACATCATCTTCTGAGAAGTGTCTCTTCAGATCCTTGGCCCATTTATTGACTGGGTTATTTGTGTTTTTTGGTGTAAATGTGGCATATATACCCAATGGAATATTACTCAGCAATAAAAGAGAATAAAATCATGGCATTTGCAGGTAAATAGATGGAGTTAGAGAAGATAATGCTAAGTGAAGTTAGCCAATACCAAAAAAACAAATGCCAAAAGTTTTCTTTGATATAAGGAGGCTGATTCATAATGGGATAGGGAGTAGGAACATTGGAAGAATAGATGAACTCTAGATAGGGCAGAGGGGTTGGAGGGGAAGGGAGAGGGCATGGGGTAATTAATGATGGTGGAATGTGATGATCATTACTATCCAAAGTACATGTATGAAGACACAAATTGGTGTGAATATATTATGTATACAACAAGAGATATGAGAAATTGTGCTCTGTATATGTAAAAAGAATTATAATGCATTCTGCTGTCATATATAAATGAGAAAAATTGCATAAAAAATTTAAATGTGATAGTTATTTTCCTTATTCCCTGAGACACTGAATGCTAATCTTTTTCTGATCAAAAGAGTGTGTTTAAAATAATGACTAATAATTTTAGCTAACTGTTGATTAAGTTGAGTTGTCTTAATTATAGGAATGATCTTTTTCTTATGGTAACCATTTTAAACATACAAACCTAATTTCATATGATTTCTTTGTTGGTGATAATATCTTGATATCAGAAAATATTTTAAAAATTAAGAGAGTGAGAATGAAATAAATTCTTATTTTGTCTCATTCTAGACAATCCTTTGAACAATGAAAATTCTAGAGCCCATTCCTCTGTGATTGCAACAAGCAAGCTATCAGTAAAACCTTCCATCTTTCACAAAGATGCTGCTACATTAGAACCCCCAACTTCTGCTAAGATTACCTTTCAATGTAAACACACAAGTGCCCTTTCTTCTCATGTTTTGAACAAGGAGGATTTAATTGAAGACCTTTCACAGCCAAGCAACATAGAAAAAGGCGTAGATAATTCAGTCACTTCTTTTACAAATGAAAGCACTTACTCTGTGAAATACCCTGGATCATTAAACAGTACTGTCCATTTAGAAAATTCTCAGAAAGAGAGTGGTAAGAAAGATATTCTCCCAGTATCTTCCTGTGAAAGTAGTATTTTTGATTATGAAGAAGATATTCCATCTGTTACAAGACAAGTACCAAGTAGAAAGTATACAAACACTAGAAAAATTGAAAAGGATGCACCTTTCATGCATGTGAACCGTCATACCAGCGAGAATACATTGGGCAAAAACTCTTTCAACTTTTCTGACTTAAGTCATTCAAAAAATAAATTATGTTCTGAAGGAAATGAAAAAGGAAACAACACAGCTCTGAATAGTTTCTTCCCTTCATCATTAACTGAAAATTGTGAATTGCTGTCCTGCTCAGGGGAGAATAGAACTGTGGTGCACTCTCTTGACAGCATTGCTGATGAGAGTGGATTAAATAAACTTAAAATCAGATATGAAGAATTTCAAGAGCATAAAACAGAAAAGCCAAGTCTCAGCCAACAAGCAGCACATTATATGTTTTTTCCCAGTGTTGTTCTTTCTAATTGTCTCTCCAGACCACAGAAACTATCTCCTGTCACATATAAACTACAACCTGGCAATAAACCATCCCGGTTAAAACTGAATAAGAAGAAACTTGTCAGTCATCAGGAGAATTCTACCAAATGCAGTGAGATTGGATCCACAAAAGATGGCTGTATACAAAATAATCCTTATAATAGTAGTCCTGGGAAGGATAACATATTGGCCAATGATTTAATTAAAGCTACCCGTGGAGCTTTTGAAAATAAAGCACCTACAGACAGTTTTATAGACTGTCATTTTGGAGATGGATCCTTAGAAAATGAACAGTCCTTTGGACTATATGGAAACAAATACACACTTAGAGCCAAACGCAAAGTAAATTATGAAACTGAAGATAGTGAGTCAAGTTTTGTAACACACAACTCAAAAATTAGCCTACCTCATACCATGGAAATTGGTGAAAGTTTAGATAGAACTCTCAAATCTCGAAAAAGAAGAAAAATGTCTAAAAAGCTGCCCCCTGTCATCATAAAGTATATTATTATTAATAGATTTAGAGGGAGAAAAAATATGCTTGTGAAGCTAGGAAAAATAGACTCTAAAGAAAAACAAGTAATATTAACAGAGGAAAAAATGGAACTGTATAAGAAGCTTGCACCTTTGAAGGATTTTTGGCCAAAAGTTCCTGACTCCCCTGCAACCAAATATCCCATTTATCCACTCACACCAAAGAAAAGTCACAGAAGAAAGTCAAAACATAAGTCTGCTAAGAAAAAAACTGGTAAGCAACAAAGGACAGAAAGTGAAAATATTAAAAGAACTTTGTCTTTCAGGAAAAAGCGGTCACATACTATACTTTCTCCTCCATCACCATCTTACAATGCTGAAACCGAAGACTGTGACTTGCATTACAGTGATGTTATGTCTAAACTAGGTTTTCTTTCTGAGAGAAGCACAAGTCCTATAAATTCTTCTCCACCTCGCTGCTGGTCTCCCACAGATCCAAGAGCTGAAGAAATGATGGCTGCTGCAGAAAAAGAAGCAATGTTTTTTAAGGGTTCTAATGCATATAAAAATAAGACTGTTAATTCTCGTGCAGGAAAAAACAGTCGAGCAAGAGCACAGGTTAAGAAATCAAAAGCAAAGCTTGTTAATCCTTCTGTTACTAAGAAAAGGAACAAACGAAATCAGACAAATAAACTAGTAGATGATGGAAAAAAGAAACCAAGAGCAAAACAGAAACAAAAAACAAATGAAAAAGGTACATCAAGAAAGCACATTACACTTAAGGATGAAAAGATCAGATCTCAACCTGGTTCTGAAGTTAAGTTTGTGCTAAAACACCAGAATACATCTGAGTTCACAAATAGTTCTGGAGACTCTCAAGTACTTTTGAAACAGAAAGAGGTGTCACTAATAGGTTCTGTTGTAGATCATCCCCTTTCTCCTCCCCAACCAACTGGAATCAATGCACAACAGAAGATATCTAGCTGCTTTTCTTCTTTCTTAGAGAACAAGAAGTCTACAGATGTCCAAACATTCCCCAGTTCACGAGATGATTTGCACTCACCAGTTTGTAGTTCTATAGGACCTGGAATCTCAAAAATTAATATTCAGAGGTCTCATAATCAAAGTGCTATGTTTACTCTAAAGGAATCAGCCTTGATTCAAAAAAATATATTTGACCTTTCCAATCATTTGTCTCAGGTAGCACAGAGTACACAGATACCTTCAGGTATAATGTCTCCAAAGACAGAAGAAAATACAAATATACAGAAAAACTATTTGTCATCTTTTGGAAAGTTAAATGAATATCGTAATTCCCTAGAATCAAAACCAGACCAGGTCTATGCCCCTAATTTTTTGCATTGCAAAGACAGTCAGCAGCAGATCCTGTGTATGGCAGAACAATCAAAGCACAGTGAAACTTGTTCTCCAGGAAATATGGCTTCAGAGGAAAGCCAAATGCCTACTAATTGCTTTGTAACTTCCTTGAGAAGTCCGATCAAACAAATAGCATGGGAGCAGAAACAAAGGGGCTTTATTTTAGACATGTCAAATTTTAAACCTGAAAGGGTAAAACAAAGGTCACTGTCAGAAGCAATTTCACAAACCAAAGCACTTTCTCAATGTAAAAGTCAAAATGTTTCAGCACCTTCAGCATTTGGTGAAGGTCAGTCTGGACTAGCAGTTTTAAAAGAATTGTTACAAAAAAGACAGCAGAAAGCACAAAATGCAAATACTACACAGGACCCATTACCTGTTAAACATCAACCAAACAAAAATATGTCTGGTTCCCTTGAACAAAACAAAGTAAATAAACGGACACGATCAGTAACATCTCCAAGAAAACCTCGAACTCCCAGGAGTACAAAACCTAAAGAAAAAACTCCCAGACTTCTAAAAGTCGACTCTCTAAACTTACAAAACTGTGGCCAATTGGATAATTCCGTATCAGATGACAGTCCCATCTTTTTTTCAGATCCAGGTTTTGAAAGTTGCTACTCCCTTGAAGACAGCTTGTCTCCTGAACATAATTATAATTTTGATATTAACACAATAGGTCAGACTGGGTTCTGTAGCTTTTATTCTGGAAGTCAGTTTGTCCCAGCTGATCAGAATTTGCCTCAGAAATTTCTGAGTGATGCAGTTCAAGATCTTTTTCCAGGACAAGCTATAGAAAAAAGTGAGTTTTTAAATCATGACAACCAGAAGTGTGATGACGACAAGCATCATGCCTCAGACTCAACCTCATGGATTAGGTCTGGTACTTTAAGTCCTGAACTTTTTGAGAAATCACCCATAGATAGCAATGAAAATCATCGCCACAACCAGTGGAAAAACAGCTTTCATCCTCTAACAACTCGGGCTAATTCAATAATGGAGTCTTTCTGTGTACAGAAAGCAGAAGACTGTCTAAATGAAAAATCTAGATTGAATAGAAGTTCAGTAAGCAAAGAAGTTTTTCTTAGCCTCCCACAACCAAGCAATTCAGACTGGATTCAAGGACATACTAGAAAAGAAATTAGACAGTCTCTTGATTCAGTTAATACCTCTTTCACTACAATATTATCCTCCCCTGATGGTGAACTTATGGATGCAGCCTCTGAAGATTTAGAATTGTATGTTTCAAGAAACAATGAAATGTTGACACCAACACCTGATAGTTCACCAAGGTCTACCAGTTCTCTCTTACAATCTAAAAATGGTACTTTCACCCCTCGAACTGCTCACATTTTGAAACCACTTATGTCCCCACCAAGTAGAGAAGAAATTGTTGCCACTTTGTTGGATCATGACCTTTCAGAAACTATTTACCAGGAACCATTTTGCAGTAATCCTTCTGATGTACCAGAAAAGCCCAGGTAATCAGAATTTCTTCCTCCTTGGATCACTTTGAATAATTATTATTGGTTGCTAGTTTTCTGTCTCTGATACTGTATTAATAAGAATCATTTTGGAAATCAGTCATACACTTATTTTTAAAATTCGCAAAGTAATTCAATGTTGCACCTTGAAAATATATTTAAGTTGATTCAACTATATTTAACACTGTCTCCTTTAAGGATTAGAGGAATAGAGGGTCACCATGATATGATGCAAAATTTTGAAAATATGTCATAATACTTTAAAATTATTACAATGATCTTTGTTTTTCCTATTTCCGGGAATTAAACCCAAGTGAGTACTCTATCACACAGGTATACCTGACAATGATCATTTTTATTTAATTTAGTTGTTATTTTGGGTATGAGGAGTTACTTTGCCATTGAGGTATATTCTCAGCCCTTTTTAAGTCAAGTTCTCACTAAGTTGTTGAGGCTGGCTTTGAACTTGACAATCCCAACTACCTCAGCCTCCCAAGCTGCTGGGACTTCAGGAATGCACCACCACACCTGGCTTAAATGGTAATTTTTTAATGTTAAACTTTTGTACTTTTAAAAAATAAACTCATTTTTTAGAAAGTTTTTAGAAATGATTATTAGCTTTCCATCACTTTTATAACAAATATCTGAGATAATCAAGTTATAAAGAGAAAAAAGATTATTTTGGCTTACAGTTTTAGAGGTTTCAGTTTGTGAGTGATTGATCCTATTACTTTGGGCCCATGGCTAGACGGCGTATTATGGTGGGAGGACATGGCAGAGCAGAATTGCTCCCCTCATGACCAGGAAGGGAAAGAGGGAAAGAGGAATAAACTGTGACCCCATAATCCCCTTCATGAGTACACCCCCCAGTAACCTAAAGACCTCCCACTAAGTCCTACTTATTAAAGTTTTCACCACCTCCCAATGTTGCCAAGCTCTTTGATATATCTGAAGATCCAAAGCATAGAAATGAACATACATATTGTTGCATAAGTACTCATATTTAACATACATATTATTACATAAGTACTCTTATAATTAAAGATTATTTAAAATTGTATCTGTTATAAACCATTTCCTTTTCAGTGGTTCCAGTATCTTCAGTCTTATTGTTAGTTTATACAATTACAAGTATAGATGGGCTTTGGTTCCCCTTATCTCTTTCTTTTAAGACTTCTCAGGGAAGTGATAAAAAGGCATATATAACTAATAGCAAAATAGAATAACCATGCTTGTTATTTATCAGTGGTTGAGGATTTATCCTCTACCACCTTCATCACTAGGTTAGGGAATATCTGATAAGAGCTAAACTGGAGAAAGTGACTTAATCCAGGAGGTTTAAATGATGGTTCTTGTTCCTGCCTCAGTAGTTATACTTACTCATTTGCAGAGAGGCAGTTCATTTCATCCATCTAGTCAGCAGTACAGGAAAATGGTGGAGATGGCTAAAGCAGGCCCTGCTTAGTTTAAATGATAAAAATAGTTATGAAGAGCCAAATAAGGCAGAGACTATACTGCATATATGCACTAACCTTTAGCACTACCGTGTTTCTAACCTTAGTTACACACACACAGACACATATACACATAGCATGTACTCATATCATTATGTATTTGTCCAAACCAAAAGAAAAGATATATAAGGACAAGAATGAATTCAAAAGTAAAGTATGGAGTTTGGTTGTTTTGGTGTGTCCATGTAGGTTCATCAGTAGCAATACTTGTACTTCTCTGTTAATAGAGGAGGCTATACACATGTGTGCATTCAGGAGAGAGATGGAAAATCTCTGCATGCATCTTTCAATTTTGCTATGATTGAAATAAACCACTATAAAATTACTTCAGAAGGCCTTTTTTAAAAATTTTACACAGTGAATGCCAGCAAATAAATAAACAATAATTCCTGTAGAGTTGAAGGCTGGAGATGTGCTTCACATGTGGAGAGCCTTGCCTATCACTTGTGAAGCCCTTGGCTTCAATCTCCAGCACCACAAAATTCTTTTAGAAAACTTAAGTAGGCAATCAGTAATATTAAGAAGTTTCCTTCCCTCCTGATGATTTGAAATATAAAACAGAAATTTTCCCTTTCTTCCCAACAGTTTTATTTAGTACCCACATGGTACTTGCTCTATTTCACTGCTAGAATACATTAATTTATGTTCTGTAGACATCAGTTTCCATTATTTGGGAACTTTGACTTTATTAATAGTAATTATGGTATATTTTCAGTTAAACTATTTTTCTATCTTAGCCATATATGGTATTTTAATTTTTAGTCAACAAACTTGCCATGTAATAGTTACTAACTTTATATTGCCATTAGTTATTAATCTCTAACTTAGAAATTTGTCTTCTAGCTAAAATAAAACAATAGTAAACACTATTTTGAGAAATAGTATTTTAAATAAAAATCTATATATTCAATATAAAAAATGTAGGAAGTATAAAAGAAGTCATCCCATTTCTCTGCCTAGTGTTAGCCACCATAATATTTTTAATGTACTTTCTTCCTTTTTTGAAATGTTGTTTTTAATTTGTTTTGTTTTATGAAATGTGCTCTTACTGTAGTCACAGTATTATGTCCAAACTTAATACTTATATTTTTAAATTTATGAGTTTCTTAAAGCATCAATTTGAATTTCTTGAAATATCCTTTAATGACTGCTTAATAGTCTATTGTATGTATAGTATTGGACAAAAAGGTTATTTCCTTTTTTTCCCCAAAATATATAAACTGTGATTAGTATCTTTTTCTTAAGTGTTTCTTGTATTCTTGAGTTTTTCCATATAGTCCTAGAAGTAGATTGCTGAAAACTTTAAGACTCTTGATATATATTGTGAAATTTTTACCATGCTGCTGAAAATATAAAAGAAAGCAAACTCACCACACCTTGCCAATGCTTCTTATTCTTTACTTCATTTTTACCTCTGTGTCAGTATTAGCATCGGGTATGGCCACATGGAATGTGCAATAGCAATAATTCTGTTTTCTAATTTTTCACATAAGTGGAGAGAAAGTGCAGGGGAGGTGCTAAATGCTGGTTACAGAGTTGATTAGTAGAAGCCAAAGTCTTTATAAAGGGGACAGAGAACTTTATAAAAGAACAAATAACCCCAGTGTTCCTCCTTCAGCTTTAAATCAGAAAACATGAATTCAGTTAATTAAATTGTGTCTAGCAACCAGGACTTTTGGGGAGTCATGCTTAATTAAGAACTATCTTCATATCCATAAAAAAAAGTTATCATGTGGAAGAAAGACAAGACTTACATTATGTTGCTATAGTAAGCAGAAATAGTATCAATATATTACAGAAAAATAGGTTTCGCTTAATATTTACAACAGAAATAAACTGGGCTGTCTTTTAATTACTATTTCTCCATATACACATACATTAGTAGCATTTAAGCTATGTATTTTATAGACCTTGTCAAGTCTTTGTTTTTGTTTGTTTGGTACTGGGAATTGAACCCAGAGGCACTTTACCACTGAGCTACATCCCCAGTCCTCTTTATTTTATTTTATTTTATTTTTCTGAGACAGGGTTTTGCTAAGTTGCTTAGGGCCTCACTAAGTTGTTGAGGTGGGCCTCAAACTTGCAATCCTCCTGCCTCAGCCTCCTGATTTGCTGGGATTACAGGTATGCACCACCTCTCCCAGCTTGGGCCCTGCCAACTCTATTTTTGTTTTTTGAGTACTAGAGATTGAACTGAGGGGAACTTAACCACTGAGCTACAATACCCAGCCTTGTTTTGTATTTTATTTAAAGACAGGGTCTCACTGAGTTGCTTAGCACCTTGCTTTTGCTGAGGCTGACTTTGAACTCAATGATCCTCCTGTTTCAGCCTCCTGAGCCACTGGGATTACAGGCATGTGTAATTGGCCCATCACTGCCAATTCTTAAGATCTTATGTTAGTGTTAATTCTTGAAATTTAAAAAAAGAAAGAATTACAGTAACTTACCTCAATTTGTGTTTGATTGGGTGCATATGTGTGTGCATGTGTGCACAAGGGGTTGAACCCAGGACTTCACACATGCTAAGTGCACACTTTACCAATGTGCTGTACTGCCAGCATGTGATTTTATTTTTTAATGATTGAGAGAATTTGAGGGGAACTAAGATGTATTTGAATTTACTGGTTTTGCTGAACTATCATAGGTATTAGAGAATATAGAAGGAGGCAAGGCTATAAATAAAATTCAAAGAGATGTAGGGTCTAAATGATAAATGACTCCATCACTGTCCATGCATAGTGACATTGAAAAGTTACTTAAAGATTAGTAGAAGTCAGGAATCTGATGAATTTGTGTCATCTCCTTAAAGGAAAAAAGGTTTCATGGGGCACTAAAACAAAATAAAATATACTTTCTCTCTTTTTTATTAATAATACTTTCCAAAGGAAATTAATTTGCTAGCCATATACTTGTCAGGAAAAGTGTATTGAAACTAAATATAGAGTGTTCTTTCTTAAAAAGTGGGGGATAGTTGAGTGGGAAGAAAGAAATCGGCATGTTTAAGACTCCAAAAATGGCTTTATATTTTTCAGAAAATTAAATATTTTGATAAATATTTTTGAAACAGAACTTTTTTTTTCTAAAATATGTTGTTTATAGGGAGATTGGTGGACGGCTCCTCATGGTAGAAACTCGACTTCCAAATGATCTGGCTGAGTTTGAGGGAGACTTTTCCTTAGAAGGACTTCGTCTGTGGAAAACAGCATTCTCAGCAATGACTCAGAATCCAAGACCAGGGTCACCGCCTCGTAATGGCCAAGCAGTTGTCAATAAAGGGTTCAATAATAACCATAAAATGGTTGAAGATAAAAAGATTGTGATTATGCCTTGCAAATGTGCCCCAAGTCGACAGCTGGTTCAAGCCTGGCTTCAAGCCAAAGAAGAATATGAACGTTCTAAGAAGCTGCCTAAAATTGAGCCAACTGGAGTTGTAAAATCTGTTGAGAACTTCAGCCCATTAGTTAACCCAGATGACAAACCTGTAGTGTCTCCACAACTGGATGCAAGCTCACATATACATCCCACTATAGTACATACTAAGGAAGATATTGATAACTCTTTACAAGCACCAACCACAGGATGCAGTCGAACTGCAAGTGGAAGTCAGATACTGCAACCTATTGCCTCTGCAAGTAATCCTGAGAAAGATGAAGATGATGATAACCATTATGTTAGTTTTAGCTCTCCTGATTCCCCAGTAATTCCCCCTTGGCAAGAAGGAACACCCCCAGATTCCAAAGCATTAAATGGAAATGATAGACCTTCAACACCAGTAGATGAGCTACATTCCCTGGATGTTGAAGACTTTATAAAGCCAATAAAAGATAGTACACAGAAAAGCCCCTGCAGTGAGTCCCAGGAGCCTCTGGCAATCTCTCCGATTAATGCTAGGGCAAAAACTGGGAAATGTGACTTACTTTGCCTTCATAGTACACCAGTTACACAGAGAAAACATCTGGAAAGGCTTCCTGAGGCAACTTGTTTTAGCCCTTTATCAACAGGTAAGTGTATAAATAATGGAAAGGCTAAAAAGTGGTTTCATAGTTAGAAATGAAGATAACATTAGACGTTGGTGTAATGAAAATCAACTGTTGGAATGAAATTGTACCTTGGCAAATAGATTATTATGTCTTACAATCATTATATTTAAACTTTTTTCATCTTTTTACTGTGAAATTACTTCTATCTGCTTTCATCCTGTCTTCTTACCGTCTAGATGAATTATGGAGCCCTCTTAGAAACTGTACCTTCTTTTTAACTTGATCTCCCCCTGCTTTTAACATATACATAAATCTCTTCCGCCTTTTAGAATAGAAATAAATCCAAAAATTTTTCTTGACCCTATATCTTCAACCAGCTTCTTCTCTTTCTCTTCCTCTTCAAAGCCAAATTTCTTAGGATTTTTCTTAATTTGACAGCCCCATTTATTTGCTTGCTGTTCATTCACCCTAAACTTCATTTGTGCTCCTATCATTCTTTTGTTACAGCTTTTTGTCAAGATTCTTAATAAGTTCTTACATCTAACACCAATGGATTTATTTCAGTCTTTTTATCACATACCTTTCAAAATAAGCATTGTCACATTGATCTTCCTTATTGAATCTTCTTCTTCCGTTGGCTATCCTCCTACTTCTGTTTCTTTCTACTGGCTTTCCTTTGAAACTTATTTCATTATTCTCAGTTATTATTTAAATGTTAAAAATTTATTAAGGTTTGACCT
The DNA here is from genome assembly GCF_052094955.1 of Ictidomys tridecemlineatus. Taxonomy (NCBI): domain Eukaryota; kingdom Metazoa; phylum Chordata; class Mammalia; order Rodentia; family Sciuridae; genus Ictidomys; species Ictidomys tridecemlineatus. Next base: position 50,846,935 of record NC_135484.1, read on the forward strand.
TCAGCCTTCTTTGTATTTTTTCTCTAAATGATCTAATTCCTGCTCACAGGATTAACATAGGTAACTCACAAATTTATATTTCCAGTTCAGAGCTCTCTTTTAAGCCCCACAATACTATGTTCAGCTGCCTAATTGGCATTTCATTTGAATGCTCAAAGGCACTACAAGATCAATATTTTTAAAGTTAATTCATAGTCTCACTGCGCACATTTACCACCACTTCCCTAACCCCCTTATAAACACATATATATGCCCACACATAGAAATCCATATTGTCTTCTTTCAGTTCTCTTTATCTCTTTTTTCAGTTCTCTGTATCTCAATTAATAGTACTGCCATCTCTAGTCAACTACACTACTCAGAAACACTTTTATTTGTAGTACCCACCTGATTCCCTAAATATTCACCCTGTGGTGTCCAATCCATCTATCATTTATTTAACTCCTAAATAACTCAAATTGATCTACTTAAGAATTGTCATTATCTCTTTCCTGGGCTTCTTGCCTTCTTGCCCACTCTTACAATCTCTAGTTTTTTTGCCCAGTAATTTGGAAAAATGCCTAATCCAGTCCTAGTTAATTATTGTTCTTAAGATTTTAGCTCAAGGATGCCTTACTTACCTATTCCAGAAAAAAAATCCCAATTATGTTCCCCTTTGTTGTATTTATCCCAATTATGTAGTGGTTTCTCCTTACCCACAGGTTTACTTTCAGCAGTTTCAGTTATCGACAACTGTGGTCCAAAAATATTAAATATAAAGTTATATAAATAAGCAATTTATAAGTTGTATGATTCTGAGGAGTATCTTTTTCAGGATGTGAATCATCCCTTTACTTAGCACATTTGTGCTCTATATGCTGCCCTCTCTAGTCACTTAATAGCTATCTTAGTTATCAGCTGTTGCAGAGTAGCAGTTTTTATGATCAGGTAATCCTTACTTTACCTAATAATTGGCCTCAAGACCAAGAACAGCAATGCTGGGAATGCAAATATGCCATAAAGTACTTCCTTGAAGGAAGAAGGTAAAGGTACAAGAAGTTATTTTGAGAAAGAGACCATATTCATTGACTTTTCATCATAGCATATTGTTATAATTGTTCTACTTTATTATTACCTCTTACTGTATTGATTCATAAATAAAACTTTGTTGTAGTTTTGTATGTATTGGAAATGATATATAGTTCCGTACTATTGGTGGTTTTGCAACTCCACAAGGGTTCTTAGAATATATCTTCTACACATAAAGAAGACTACTTTAATTTCACTTTGCTATCTGTATGGTGAATTTCTGATTCTCTCCAGATCCCATGAAAGCAAGAAATATGTCTTCATCATAAATACTTGATAAATAAGTGATTAATTGATTCCCAAGAGTAATGACTAAGATTTTAAAAACCTCAATAAATAAAACCTAAGTGTATGTAAAAATGCAAAATTTTAAAGTTATTTTGGAGGGCATCAGAGATTTGAATTAGTTTCATTTTTAAATTATTAGATCTTTGGGGGGAATTTATAGGACAGTACTCAAAATGGTAACTAAATATTTGGAAAAACAAAAGTTTTTTAAAAAACAGAAGCAGGTAATTTCAATGTTCAAGTTAAAAATGAAATTTCTTTCTACAGAACCAAAAACCCAGAAGTTGAGTAATAAGAAAGGAAGTAATACTGACACTCTTAGAAGAGTACTCTTAACAACACAAGTGAAGGTAACTATACTAAACATATTTACAGATCAGTGGAAGATCCAGTCTTATTTTTAGATTTCAGTTAGATAATTAATAATTTCATGTCTCAATTAAAGATTTTTATTACTTATATTTTTGCATCATTATTTACGTATCTTTGAGACAACAAGAAATTGCCTATTTTTTAGTTTATTTTTTGTTGTTGGGATCTAAAAGATTCTTATATGTAAATACACATATTACAGAGAAAGTGAATATGATAGCCAAAATGTGGATTATGAGGATACAAATACATTAACTGATTACTGGCAAAATCAGAACAATCCATGACAACAGAGCTCAAGTAAGTGATTTTTGATCCCACCAAAAATATATCCTTTTTCTTGGTTTATTACTTTTTTCTCAAATATAACTTAATTTTTTAAATTTATTTCACTAAATAGCAAAGGAAAACAACATTATTTACTACTGAAACTGAAAAGTTAAAACTGTCTTTATTCAGTTACTAAAAATATCATAGTAACCTAGAAGTATATGGTTATGTGAAAAAAAGCATACATTAGACATGTATACTTGGAAATACATGATGAAAATCACTTCTGTGGTAGCCACTTATAAATATTATTAACTACATAAAATATACTTTAGTATTTATATCCTGAAGTCATATTTGTTAAACATTAATTTATAAAATTATTAAATTATAAACTATATATATATTAAAAACAAATACCAGTGAGTTGTGAACATAAATCAACATTTGGGGGGAAATGGTTAATGGATTTAGAAATCAGGAAAAATATTTTACAAAATAAAAAGATGCAAAGATGTTATTTTTTCTACGTACTTGAAGATTATTTACAATATTTTATTGTATTACTACAATACTACATGTATCAGAATTTCAAATCTTTCACAAACTTTAGCTAGTGTAGTTGTAAATAAACTACTTACTTGTCTTACTTTCAGGAAAGCAAATAAATAAATAAATATCCATGTGGTATAAATGTTAGCTCTCTACAGAACTGTTATTTCAGTGTTTGGGGCTTGTAAATTCAAAGATCAACATGGTTGCTTGTAGATTATAGCAGATATTTGACATATGTATATGCAGTTATTAGAATGAAAAGAATAATAAGAGTTTTTCTTGAACTTAAAAAAGAGATAATACAAGTTTAGCAATTTTAAGTATATGAAGCATACTACCTAAATGTGAATAAGTAATTAAAAGAAAGAAAATGATTACTCATGATCTTTTTCTGGCTTTTTTTTTTTTAATAGAATCAATTTGCAGCAGTAAATACCCCAAAGAAAGAAACTTCTCAGATTGATGGACCATCTTTAAATAATACTTACGGTTTCAAAGTCAGCATACAAAATTTACAGGAGGCAAAAGCTTTACATGAGGTAAAACTACAACAGTAAGGACTCATACACTGTTTTTATCTATTAGGTTGTATCTATAGAACAAATGTGGGAATTTTTTAGTGAGAGAAGTACACATTGAATTCTATCCTTTTTGATCTTCATTTTTTTTAATTGTATTTATATGAAGTAGAAAACCTTTTAAAGCATTCATTACTTACTGAGACAGTTTTGTGGTTTCACAACGTTCACAAATCTGATAACTGGAATTTAGTTTCTAGAAGCTAAAACTAGAAAAATTTTGAAATATTAGAATTATGTGTTACAAAACCTTTTATTTTGATATTATACTAGGATGTTACATCACATTTCAATTGTGATATTTACTTCTATTTTCTGTTTGGTTGGCTCAGTAGATTAAAACTTGCTATAAAAGAGGATAAATTCATTTATTCACATAATTTCTGTGTAATCTACTTACTTTAATGTTACAAACCATATGCCACAGACTAGGACAGTGTCTTATAAAAATGTGTATCAATACAATATGGATTGGAAAGAATATGTAAATTTATCTCTAAATTTATCCATATTATAGAAAACTCAGAGCATGTATCTGACTGGCAATAAGATGGAAATTTGAGTGTATTTTTTTAATTGTGCTTTCATTATGGCAACCACTAGCAACATGACTAGTGAGAATTTAAAATTTAGCCTATACAACTGAAGAACTAAATTTTAAATTTTATTTAATTTTAATTAATTTAGATTTAAAAACTGATAATTGTTTATTAGAAAATGTTTTAAAGATGTTTAAAACAACTTAGTCATGTACAATAAGCTTTCAACTGTAAATTTTATGAAATCTAAATGTAGATCAAGTGTTCTGTTAAAAAATTCAGAATCCAGGTCTAGGGATATACTTCTGTTGGTAGAGTGCTTGCCTCTCATGCACAAGGCCCTGGGTGGTATGAATGTAAAATACATATTGATTACAGTAGGTAAAAGAATATAAAGTATCTCATTAGCAATTTTTTATATTGGTTACATATTAAAATAATAATATTTTAGATGTACAGGTTGAGCATCTCTAATTCAAAAATGCAGAGTTTTAAACTTTTTGAGCACTGACATGGTGCTCTAAGTGGGAAATCCCACACCTGACTTCATATGATTGAGTTGCAGTCAAAGCACAATGCACTAAAAATATTGTGTAAAATTACCCTTCAGGTTAGGGGTATGAGGTGTATAAGAGACACAGATGAATTTTGCATTTAGATTTGGATCCCATCTCTAAGATAGTTCTCATTATATGTGTGCAGACATGTCAAAATCCAAAACACTGCTGAGTCTCAAGCATTTTGGATAAGGAATTATCAACCTCTATTTGATTCTATTTTTTTAAAAGTTTTTATATTAATTAAACCTATTTTTACTTTTTTTAGTGTGGCTACTAGAAAAATTTTAATTACATAGGGTGTCTATGATATCCTGTTGGACAGTGTTAGTTTATATAGCTGTTTTATGTCTTTGCTCTTAAGTCAGAATTAGTAACCACCCATAGTGGCAATTTGTTTTTATTAGAATTAGATTAGAACATAGCCTTGCACCTCATTTATTCACTTGTGCATTTTTTTTTCATTCAATAGCATTCATGTAGTTCCTTTTTTTTTTTTTCCTGACCCTATTTTAGCCCCTAAAGCCCAGATAAATTGGGGAATAAACTGGGGAATATTTATCAATGAAATGTACACCCACAATTAAAAATTAAATACTTCGTCAAAAAGTATTTATTAAAGCAAAATTGATAGACCTTAGCAAAAAGATTTGTTATACTTGGTTATTCTCTAATTATTTGAAAATTATAATTTTCTATTTACTTGTTATATGTATATGTTACTTTGTTCTGTACAATCCTATTTCAGAGTGATTGGTCCTCTTCAAGTTAAAGCCACTTATGATATCTGGTTGGTGGTCACTGACGCTTCTGACAAATACACAGTTCTAACAGCCACCTGGTGGTCAAAACAGGAAATGAACTGCAGAAATCTGCTACACTCTACTTTCTCTAGGAAACTGTCCTTCTTGCCATTAACCTAGGCTTATCTTTTCTGCATATCAATACTCAGAAGAAAAAGGATTCTTGTTCCCCTTTTCACCTACCTCTTGCCTAATCACAGTCATTAAATCTCTCTTGCCAACTTTTTTATTCTGTTTGCTTAAAATAACACCCCTAAAGTGTGAAGATTGGTCTAGTAATGAAATCAACCTCCAAAATACTTGTGACCTAAAGTTGTCTTCCCAGTATTCTCCATAGTCTTTCTACGCATTCGTCCTTTTCTAATTAGACCAGTTGCTTTGTTCTGTTTGGGTTTGGGAGAGATGTTTTCCATTTAATTTTTTTCTTTTATTTATCAAATTTAATGCATGCGGGGCTGGAGTTGTAGCTCAGTGGTAGAGTGCTTGCCTAGCATGTGTGAGGCACTGGGTTCAATCCTCAGCACCACATAAAAATAAAGACATTGTGTTCATATACAACTAAAAAATTTTTTAATTTAATTCATGCTAATTGTTAAAAATAGTTATTTTCTTAGTCCCTCATTTTATTTTTTCTTTATTAATAGCATATTAATAAGTAGGAATTTTTTAAAAAAGAGAATCTCACTTTTTAGTTCAAATTATAGATACAGCTATAGATTAAATAACTGAAAAGAAAAAATGTAACAAATTCTGTTTTGAACCACTTGACTAGCCATTCTCTTTTTCCAATAGGAATTGAGAGACATTGCATATTTCTAAGACAAATAGTTTCAAGTATTTTCATTGAGAAATTATAGGATAAATTTTCTAAAATAAATACATGAATTCATTTAAACTATTCTTAAATATTTACTTGTAGGGAATCTGTGGAGTGTTAAATTGTCTATTGCAATTTTTCTATAATTTTATGAACATCTCATTAGGATCTTAGTGAAACATACTTCTTTGAGCATGCATTTCTCAAAAACTTTTTAAAATATTATTTTTGTTTTCTTTCATAGATACAAAATCTTACCCTAATCAGTGTGGAGTTACATGCTCGAACTAGACGAGACTTAGAACCAGATCCTGAATTTGACCCAATCTGTGCTCTGTTCTACTGCATCTCATCTGACACTCCACTACCGGATACTGAGAAAACAGAACTCACAGGTGTAATAGTGATTGATAAAGATAAGACAATCTCTAGTCAAGGTATTGTTAATTTTATTAATAATATACTGCCCACTCTAGGATGACTCTTTTAACGGGGAGAATTTCTGTGCTAGAGATCTAATCCAAGCAAGCATAAGGACTCATTTCTAGAATGTTTGTTAAAGTAGGGAGTAGGAAGCTGTGGGTAACTTTGTCCTATATTCATTATTCTTGCTTGAATTATTGTCAAAAATCAGAAGTGGCCTGGATGTGTGGCTGAGTGGTAGAGCATTTCCCTTGCATAATTGAGGCCCTGGGTTCCATCCTCAGCACTGCAGGAAAAAAAATCAGAAACAATATGATGTAAAGATTTTAGTAGCATTTCATGAAATACTAATTGTTCATATAGAATCCAAATGATTATGTATCTCTAGCTTGAGTAGACAGTTTCCTTATGTATGCGTTTGCAGGTATTTTGCTGCTGACATATTATTTGTCTTTGCTTTAAGAAGTTAAGTTAGTACTATAAGTGAAAAAGACTTTTAAGAGATTTCCAACTTTGCTTATATCTCTTTCAAAATACATATACTTTTGGTTTAAAGGTTCTTTATAAAATGTATCATATAAGGATTTTATAAATTTCAAGTACTTCTCTGCAGTTTTAAATGCAGAGAAGTAAATTAGAAGTGAATTTAGGAAGAAGTCTTAGCACAGAACAAAACCATATAAGAATTTGAAGTTTAATCAGAGCTGTATGTAGTTCAGCTGGCTCTTATCAACTGAAAAGCCAATTTTTAAATTTTCAAAATACTTGATGTTACTTTTATATTTTGTAATCAGCCATGATGAGAAGTCTTAACATCTTTGAAATAGGCATGTATGTCAGAACAAAAAGGACCATCTTTCTGTCTTGAAGAGGTGGTGATATTAAGCATTTTCTAACATTTTATAGCATACTAGTAATTAAAATATGATCTGCTAAGCAAAGCTCTTAGCTTTGAAACAAAACAGAAATAATGTAATAAAATTTCTTTGCAGATGATGTTATTATCTGCAGAACTGTGTGAATGTACACTTTTTTAAATAACTGAAATTATGAAATTTGAAATTTTAATTGAAAAAGTTAGAAAACCTTTTAAGAAATTTTTCAAGAAATTGGGTTAATTATATTTTTACTTTGGGGACTATGTTCTTAATTTGAAATATTTCCATAGCACATTTTCACTCAGAAGTAAAGGATAATATTCTATTTATGTTATATAATACAATACTGTTACATAGTATAACAGTGTTATATATACTAATCAATTTATCTTTTTTTTTTAAGATATCAGATATCAGAGCCCATTACTTATAAGATCTGGAATTACAGGATTAGAAGTTACATATGCTGCTGATGAGAAGGCACTTTTTCAAGAAATTACCAATATAATAAAGAGGTATTATTTTGGTTTTTTTTCTGATTTTTTTCTTGTCTTTTCTAGTTTGGTCTTTTCATACTAATGCAAATAATATAGATGAGGGTATGAAAGAGGAAAAGAGTCCCCTTCTGTAGCCTCTGAAAGTAAGTTTTTACTTTGAGAGCCAGCCACCATATCAGTGGTGTTGGTTTTGGTTATTGTTGTTACTGTTTTGTTTTGCTTTTTGTTCTGACCATTTGCTAATTGGTCTAGATGGTTGATAGTAAAATCTTTTCAGAATTTATGAAAAGGACTTTTAACCAAAATCATGTTAATTTAAAAATAAAATAAATGCCTCTTTTGCATTTTATCAAGAGTGTAACTTTTGGGAGCTATGGACTTCCTTATTAAATGCTTTCACTTAAGCTTTCTGCCCATTGCTAGGATTGGGCTAGAAAATATTCTTTGGATCCTAATGTACAGTTAAAAGCTGTCCTTTGGTATCTGTTAGATTTACCCCTTTCTGTTTTGCTCTCAGAGTTCAAAAAAGTTGAATTCTTTTTTGTATAAAGACTGATATAATATTTTTGCTTTAAAGATCAAATAATATTCTATAGACTTCACATCTGATTGAATCCCAGATAGGTTAACGTAAACCATTTTGAAAAAAGAGAAAGCATTTGTATTACTTATAGCACTAGTGACTGAATGGATTCTTGTCCTTTTACATCTTGCCATTATCAGTACCTTTTATCTTCTCACAGAAGTTGCCATCAACATGTCAGATGCTTTAGTGCCCACATTTAATTCTGCAAACAACTTAGAAAAAGGAACACATGAGAGCTTTGATCCGTGCCATCTTGTACATAGCACACATCCAATAAATTCCTCTACTTTGTATGCATATTTTCTCCTTGTTGGTATATCCCAACATCAGGATCAACACTGATAGAATTTTCTTGGCCATTGCAAGTATGGTAACTTTCTTAAATGTCCATGAAATGAATTATACTAATCACTAAGAAAACTGGGGTAAAGTGAACAAACCTATTAGAAAAAAAGGCAACATTTTTAGTTCTTTAATATCTTTTATATGTTAGTCCAGGCAACTCTCCAAATTAATTATTCCATTCTTTCATCCATTTGTTGAGTAGTAAACTCAGAACAGGCTTTGGTGTTAGCTAGCTCCATATTTTTGTCTTGAAGCAAGTTATATGTCTCTCACCCTTTGTTTTCCTTATCTGTAAAATTAGTAATATATATGAGAATTAGATAAATTAATGCATTACCTCTAAGCTTGGTGTCTGGTACATAGTATTTACTGTGTAAGTACAGTGCTGCTGATAAGATTAATATAAAAATGAATAAAATGTAGTTGTGTACTTGTAAAAATGTTTATTGTTTTTATTTTTATTTTTTAATTGGTACATTATAGTTGTACATAATGGTGAAATTCATGATTACATATTTGTACACGCACACAATATATTTTTCCATTCTTAATATTTATTTCCTTAGGTGGCAAATATAAAAAGCATTCTAAAGTGATATTAAATAAAATCAAATCCATTAATTTCTTGTCAATAATTTTTTAATTATCATATATACTTTATTAATAATTTTATATTTTCCCTTGTGCCCCTAACTTAGACTTATAAACTATGATTCCTCTCTTTTTCCTGCATCCATGTGTACATTGCATTCTACCTCTTTAATCTCAGAATTCTTTTTCAGGTTTATTTCCCCTCCTACCCATTATCTCTACCCTAGTTAGACCACGCTGATCTCATCTGTACAGATGTTAGTGAGTTGTTTAAAATATTAACTGTGAAGTAGCTTTCTCTACTTAAAGAAATAAAAACATTTCCTATTTCTGCTGCTTCAATGTTCTCCACAGTTTTTATTATCATTATTATTATTTACTTCTAATCCCATCTACCCAATCTTTTTCTTTTTGTGACTTAGAAACCTGATAGAGTGAATGAAACTCAGTAGAAATTAAAGAACAAATCAATATGACTTTGTTATTGTCACCAAATATTTTCACAAAAGAAAATTTTGGTTTTTGGCCTTTAAACTTGATATAGATGTTTTCTCAGCTTTTCAAGTCTATTAAGACTATGTTTATATATGAATACAGTACCAGTGAAATTCCACATCATGTACCACCATGAGAATGGGAAATCCTAATTAGAATAAATTATAGGACTATGATTTAATGTATAAATAATATGCCAAAATACCCTCTACTATCATGTATATCTAAAAAGAACAATTAAAAAAAAAAGACTAATGAGACTCCAGGTCAAAATATATGTAGTATAACTGAAAAAAAAATATTGGAACAACTGTCATATTATTCTAAGGGAACAAAATCTGTGAAATAAATCTATTAAGAGACGCATAGGAGCCAGCCATGGTGGCACGTGCCTATAATCCCCAATGGCTCAGGAGGCTGAGGCAGGAGGATCAGGAGTTCAAAGCCAGCCTCAGCAAAAACAAGGCACTTGGCAACTCAGTAAGACTCTAACTCTAAATAAAATACAAAATAAGGCTGGGGATGTGGCTCAGTGGTCAAGTGACTCATTCCCCTCACACACACCCCCAAAAAAAGAGAGCTAAAAAAGCATAGGGTCTCTTTTTTGTTTTGGTTTTCAGTAGTCATTTCTGAGTAGTAGTAGTTTATAAAAATAGACAACTTTTTAATTGAAATCTTTCAAAACATTATCAAAAACTAAGTATTTATGCCACAGCAGAATAAATAGCTGTTAGAAATAATAATTCTCGAAATAACAAGATGTTTCATGAATTGAGAAGTTTAAATGAATTAGAATAAGGGCTTACAATTCTCTGGCATCTTCTTTATGTTCCAACAATGCTTAGAAACATATGTGATGAGAACTCCAGGAATCTTCCAGTTTCTTTAGATCAGAGTCAACCATGGCTACATTGTAATGCTTATTCTGATTCTCAGTACTTCAGAAGCCATTAACAATAGGGTTTTTGGTATGTGTGTAAGAGTCCTTTAAATCTTCTATGACTCATGATCCTCAGAGCTAGTTTCTCAAAGTTAGCCATTAAAAAGCTTTACAAGGGGTTGCACTGTACTAAATGTAGTACATCTTTTATTACCCTAAGAAAAGATTTTTAGTGGACAAGATGATAAAGTCAGTTTCAACACAGATATGGTAAAAGTGGAGTATTATGTTGGAAGACTGAGCAGGAAGGGTGTTGGGATACTTCTCTTTTCTTGAGTACTCTGGGATCTTTCCAGGTTCCCTTTTCTGGATATTTATTTCATGGCGCTTATTGTCTTGCTGTTTCTTGCTTCTCCATGATCATACCACAATCTTGTTCTTTGTTCCAGAAATACCACTCATGTGATACTCTATAAGAGGACATTTTATATAGGTTGATGAACTATTTTGACTGTTTTATTACATTAATAATTGTTTATTAAATTAAGCCGTTTTTTGAGAAATTTCCACCATATTTATATAGAGGAAAACACATGCATAATATGTACATTATCTTTTTCTCCTAACAGCATTGGGGGCTACTCTGCAAATCTGTGATGTAATAATGGATTATGAGCTGATCACTAGATATTAAAATTTATATTATCTAATACACTTTCAAGGGCCTTTAAGGAATAGGAAAAAAAGAAAGGATACTCTTGGAGAAGTTTATACCTAGTTCTTTTGATATCAGACTTAAATACTCCAGAATTAGAAATAGGACATTTTAGTAACATTATAATTTCTATTGACCAATGAAACTAAAGCAATTCAACACTCACTTTTTAAAAAAAAATTTTTTTTTAGTTGTAGATGGACACAATATCTTTGTTTATATATATATGTATATATATATGTATATATATATATTTATATATATATATTTATATATATATTTATTTATATATATATTTTTATTTATTTATTTATTTATTTATTTATTTATTAATGTGGTACTGAGGATCGAACCCAGTGCCTCACACATGCAAGGCAAATGCTCAACCACTGAGCTACATACAACCCTGGCCCTCAACACTCACTTTTTAAAAACATCTATGGAAGTCTGATAAAATATTAGCAAACCAGTTCTAAATATTTGGTGATCTGCTTATGCTCCATTGTTATACCATGAGTAGCTATAGATGGCTAGAGCAATAAATTAGTATGATCTAATATTGTAGACAATGACTGAGACTTAAGGTATTAGATGACATAATTTGAACAGGTCACTCATCCCACAATTCAGAATGACTTTGTGACTAGTGTGAAAATCCCAAATTTTTTGTGTGTGGGAGGGACAGGTACCAGGGATTGAACCTAAGGGCACTTGGCCCATCTAATAGCCCTATTTTGTGTTTTATTTAGAGGCAGGGTCTCACTGAGTCACTTAGCACCTTTGCTTTGAACTTGTGATCCTCCTACATCAGCCTCCTGAGTCGCTGGGATTATAGGCACGCTATACCATGCCAGCTTTAAAATCCTTATTTTCTTTTCTGTAACCAAATATTTTTTCAAAATGATCACAACAAAGACATTCCAAGAGGAGCCACAAAGAGACTCCTGAGTTAGGTGCAGTTTGTTAGTTTAACTTTACCAATGTAGCTGTGTAACCACAATGAACACATTTTTCTAGATTATTATGCCTTCCTTCCCCTTATTAATCTCAGTTAATATTTCAGTGTACCATTAAACAGTCGTCTTCCTCTTAGGACAAACTTGTATTACTTTGGCCTAAATTCATGTGAGAAATAAGTCATTATTAAAATAAAGGAAGATTTTCTTTTCCATTCTCTGCATTAAAACTATTTTAAGAGCAGTATGGATTAGAAGGAAAGAAGGGGCAACAGACAACCTAGAGGATCTTTTTCCAAATACTGTATGAACAAATGCCTTTGCACTTCACCCTCCCCTGCATATATCATATTCTCAGTTGTACCATCACTCCTGTACATCAGTGGTAATGGTCTGCATTCGATCCCAATTTCTATCAGCCTCTTTCCCAAGTCACGTTAAATACTTAGTCCTAGAAAAACTATGCTTATTTTACAAAAGTTAACTTCAGTTCATTTCTTCTTATGTAAAATTTCCATAGGAAACATTCTATCATCCCTTCGCCATCTGCAATACATTATAGAATATAGATTTTTATTTTTTTACCCTCTATCATGAAGAAATGAGTTCTTTTAGTTAAATGTCCAAATGTATGGTCCTTATTTCATTTTCCCTTTCTTCTTTAGGTATGATCCCGATATTCTGCTAGGATATGAGATTCAGATGCATTCCTGGGGCTACCTCTTACAAAGAGCTGCTGCCTTAAGTGTTGACTTATGTCAGATGATCTCTCGAGTACCAGGTATGTAGAGTTGTGAATGTTTTATGGCTTAGCTGTCATAAAGTAGACAAAGACAAGATGTTAAAAAGTACTATTGTTTGTTCTAGCTCAGTTTTTTTTTTTAAGAGAGAGTGAGGAGAGAGAGAGAGAGAGAGAATTTTTAATATTTTATTTCTTAGTTTTCGGCAGACACAACATCTTTGTTTGTATGTGGTGCTGAGGATCGAACCCGGGCCGCACGCATGCCAGACGGGCACGCTACCGCTTGAGCCACCTTCCCAGCCCCCATGTTCTAGCTCAGTTTTTAATACTAATTTTTTTATGTTAAGTTCTAGATACAACTTTATAGAAAAATTTTAAAAATCAAGAAAAATTTTTTAAAATTCTCCAATCTCATAGCTCTATATACTGTTAATGTTATTTGTTGGGATTTTTTTTCTCTTTTCAGTCATTTTTCATATGTAAATATTTTTTTACGTATAACTGGAATCATATCAAAAGTTGCATTTTTATTATGCTTCTTTGATTTATCATTCCTATCATAAGTACTTTCCTGTATTATGAGATAATCTTCTTAAACATGTTGAAGCTGCATAATATTTCTTTGACTTATTTTACTCTTTTACCATATTGTGTTCTACTTGTCTGGTTTATTTTTCTTCATTCGCTTGGTTAAGAAGGGACAAGAAAAGTAAAGATTAATAGTTAACTTATTTATCATTAATTTTCAAGTATCAGGCTAAAAATTGCATGAATTTTGAAAGCTGTTTCCAAAGTTTTGATCTAACTGAAGAGGAGGGGTAATAATATTCGTACCAAATTACTTACAGTTTATAAGTCACTTTTTATATTTTTGGTTTTTTTAACTACAGAATTTTTAATGCATTTATTTTAGGCTCCCACAAGTCTTACTCAAACAAAATAACATATACTTTAGGGGGGCTAAATGACCAAATATAAAATTGATAAAATTAATCAGGAGACCATTTCCCAGAGGATATGACTTCAGTAAAATGTCTTAAATGTTGATAAATTTAAATGAAAAGTTTGAAACTGGAGGATTTACAGTAATTATTTTGAGCTTTCAAAAGCTTAGAATGAAAGGCAGAGATACTTTAAGCTTTTCATTGTGTAAACTTTTTGTAGCTTCTATGTCTTTTGAATTTCAGGAATACATCTGTTTTTTTCAACATCTGTTAGGATAGGAGAAATAACACAAATGTTCAGATGGGCCTTTTAATTAATTAGTTCTAACATGTAAGGCATATAAATTGAATCAGGAGAGTGACTAAAGTAAAGTACTGGACTGGGGATTTTGGTCAGTGTTAGAGTGCTTGCCTAGTTGCCTAGTATGCATGAAGCTCTGGGTTCTATCAAAATACAAATTGTAGAGAATATCTGGAGAAATCTTTGCTAGGCTGATATCTAGCTATATGATGCCAGAAATTACTTACCAATCCATGCCTCACTTCACTTATTTGTAAAATGGAAATAATAGAACTAACAGAATGATTATGAAATACAGCAGTACCTAAGATCAGAGTAAACATTATAAAAGTGGAGCTGGGGTGGTGGCTCAGTGGTAGAGTGCTCGCCTAGCATGCATGAGGCACTGGGTTCGATCCTCGACACCACATAAAAACAAACTAATATATCCACCTAAAAAAAAAAAAAAAAAAAAAACTAAAGATACATAAATAAATAAATATTTTTTTAAAAAAAACTTTATAGAAGTGTTTTTGATAAACGGGGTGGGGGGAAAGGCAACTTTTAAACATTGTCTCTTTAACCTATAAAGGAAGAAATAGAGTTGGGTGGGTGAGTCTACATGGCCTTTGAAGTGAGGTAATCCTGGTTTAGAATACTAGTTCTCTTATTGTATAAGGCCAAATGAAACTTGTCGTATTAAAATAAAAGAAACACTGATAAATTTACAGAATATAATAGACACACAATATATGATAAATAATTTTGTTATTCCATTGCCTTTAATCAACAACATTCCCATATTATATAAGAGAAACATTAATTTCTTTCTAGGTAGAATCATCAACTAAGAAACTGGGCTCAGAACTCTGTTTTCTAGGAGTAACTCTTCATCTCCATATACAGTTGAGAATTTCATGCTGAATATGAACATCATTAATTGATGTCAACAGATTTTCAGAGAATTGTTTCAGTTAAAAACTACCATTTCTTCCAAGAAATGACCAATTTATCAGTGGACCTTTTTTATGCTAAAACCAAATAAATGCAGTAGCATTAGGTATTTATAAAAATAGCAGCAGGAATTACCAAATTTAATGAGGAAAGGGCTTATTATTTAAATATACGGTCATCCCTTGGTATCTATGGTCTGTATCCAGGTGTTCTGCATCCATGGATTCAACCAGCAATAGATCAAAATGTATCTTTTTAAATTCATCTGTAGTGAGCATGTATGAACTGTTTTGGTTGCTATTATCCCCCTAAACAACACAATATACCAACTGTTATTTTATTAAATATTCTAAATAATCTAGAAATGATTTAAAGTATATATATAGGAATAGGTTTATGCAAATACTAAATCATTTTATATAAGGTATTTGAGCTCACAGATTTTAGTATCGCAAAGGATCCTGGAACCAATCCCCCACAGATACGGAGGGACAACACTCTATAGAAAAGAGGAAGGGAAAGTGGTATTTTCCAATATACTTATTGCTCAAAATTCCTTCATAATTTAAGGAAGAAAACTTGTTTTTATTTGTTTTATTTTATTAAAAATAATGATTATTTTTAATCCAATATAATGTAGACTCTGAATTTTATTTCACCCTAATCTTCATCTTTAATTGTTGTCATTCTCATTTACTTTGGCATAATTTGCTTGAAAGTTTGTTTTCTGTGGGTCCTGATAAAGTCCTATATTCATTTAGATGACAAAATGGAGAACAGATTTGCAGCTGAAAGAGATGACTATGGATCAGATACAATGAGTGAGATAAATATTGTTGGCCGAATTACACTGAATCTCTGGAGAATCATGAGAAATGAGGTAAAATGTTTTATATAAAATTTTTGGCATTATCAGATTGTGTCAGTATAGGAATTTAATCATTATAGAGTATTAGTATAGCCTACTATGTAACTTATGCTTTTTGCAAATTATTTTTATTATACTGTGGTAGATTTATAAATAACTACTTTCTAAAATGCAAAACTGAGGTTTTAGACTTTGTTTTTTTAAATTTTAATTTTTCTATTTGTGTCTAAGACAACTAAAAAGTCTATAGCTATAATAAGATATCATGATATGTGTTGAATATTCTATAATTTTATCATTTTTTGCACTTAAAGCCAAGTGAAAATCTAAATCATATGATTTCCTAGATAATGTTTATATCCTTGAAGTTGCCTGGTTTCTTCTATTGAATTGTTATTATTCTCAGAACACAAGAGTTCCTAGTGACTTCAAAATAATTCCTAGTGACATGGCATAAAATGTGGATGATACAGAGGTTGTAATGTATTTGGTATAGATATTCCATTATTTATTTCTAACTTCAGTCTCATATTGCCTGAGATGGACACATAAATATATAAAAACAAGTAAATTACTGAACATTATCTTCTTTAAGTTCAGGGCCTTCTCGTGTCCTCACTGAATATTCAGGGAGAAAGATTTTCTGATAATCTAGGCTGAATATATACATTTCTGATCTTTACTTATAAAATGTGAGGAACACCTGTGAGAAAGTTATGAGTTGGATATTTATCTCCCTGTCTCCCTTCCTTGTTGGGGGAAATTATCTTGTTTAGGTTTTGTTGTTGTTGTTTTTCCTAATCCAGAGTATTCCTGATAACTTGATAATTTTCATAAAATCCTGGGCTATGACTTTGGACAGAAGCTGGCCTTGAGAATTTTTCTTCATAGTAGAGGCTGTCAAACTATGTTTTCTACATTTGGATAGTTCCAGGGGTTCCTTTTTATTTATATCTTTTATCCATATCTTCCTCATGATACTTAGGAGTTTCTAACTTCTTTTATTATTTCTTCATGATTTTCTTTTTATAAACTACTCTTTATTCTTTATTAAAAAATCATATAGGGGCGGGGGATGTAGCTTAGTAGTAGAGCACTTACCTAGCATGTACAAGTCCCTAAATTCAATCCCTAGCACCAAAAAAAAATAAATAGTAAAATATTGTCATCATATAAAATAATTTAAATGCAGAAAAGTATATTAAATGAAAGAAAAGCTCTTTTGTTTTCTCTAAGACATCTACTCAACAATTGTCCTGCCAAATACAGTTTACAGTTAAAAGGAAAATATTTTCCTGTGTCTAGTTTGAATTTTTAAATTCTGGGGTTTTGTTTTGTTTTTTATTGGTGCTTATAATTATACATAGTAGTGGGATTCATTGTTACATGTTTGTATATGCACACACACAACAGAACAATAGAATTTGGTTAGTTTTACCCCATACCTTCCTTTTCCCTCCCTGCCTCCCTTCCTCTGGTCTCCTTTCTCTACTCTTCAGATCTAACCAACTTCCTTTTCTGTCTCTCCTCTCTCCCCTCTCCCCTCTCCCCTCTCCCCTCTCCCCTCTCCCCTCCTCTCCTCTCCTCTCCTCTCCTCTCCTCTTCTCTTCTCTCTCTCTCTCTCTCTCTCTCTCTCTCTCTCTCTCTCTCTCTCTCTCTCATTTTTTTCTATGCTCCCCTCTCTCTGTCATTCTCTATGAGAGAGAACATATGACGCTTGAGTTTCTGAGTTTGGCTCCTTTCAATTAACATAATGCTTTCAAATTTCATCCATTTTCCTGCACATGACATAATTTCATTCTTTAGGACTGAAAAAAAATTAATATACCAGTTTTCACTTGTCCTGAAACTTTAAACATAGAATTTCTGCTGTTCCTGAGTGACAAACACACTGCCTCTTAAAGAACTACTTAGCTACTTCATTAAAAGAATAAATGACTCTTGCCCAGAAGATTATACTTAAAGGCCTTCTGGCTTATCTACTTAATCTTGGCCTTTCAAGAATTTGCCAAGTGGGTTGGAAACAAACTGATTCTATTAAATAAATATGGAGTGCCATATTAAATCCAAGATGGATACCTGGTTGTAGGAAATGTAGCATAGCTGGTTTTCTGCCATAAAAGGGAGAAAGGCAGAACATATGAGTGTAGATGCTGATAGAAAACAGATGTGATAATGAGAATCTGTGGACATTCTCTTATGATTGCTTCAATTTTCACAGTAAATTAGGGATCACTTCTGTGGTAAAGATGAGGATTGTGGAGAATTTTTTTAATTTATTTTTTTGGTGATACTGTGGATTAAACCTAGGGACTCTCTACCACTGAGCTGCACCCCCAGCTCTTTTTATTATTTATTTTGAAACAGGGTCTCACTAAGTTGCTGAGGCTGGCCTTGCTCGCAGTCCTCCTGCCTCAACCTCCCTAGTTGCTGGGATTACAGGTGTGTACCACTATGCCCAGCTTGAAGAAACTTTTTGAAGAGTGTAAAATAGCTATCTAGGAGAATTCAACAGAGAATAATTAAGAAAATATAAATTTGAGATTTGCATCAGAGAATTAAAGTGATACCTACCAGCTATGTCCAGATTTAAAGACAGAAATGCAAAATAAAATAGATTTGACCATTTAGATTTTTCCATTTCCTTC
This sequence comes from Ictidomys tridecemlineatus, assembly GCF_052094955.1. Classification (NCBI taxonomy): domain Eukaryota; kingdom Metazoa; phylum Chordata; class Mammalia; order Rodentia; family Sciuridae; genus Ictidomys; species Ictidomys tridecemlineatus. Next base: position 50,865,584 of record NC_135484.1, read on the forward strand.
AAGAACTGAATTGTCTATAAATGTTAACTCTTCATTCTCTGTATATTTTTCCCTGTATACTGTTTTCTCTTTGTATCTTCCCCATATATTTTCTTTCATCATTTTCCTCTCTTTGTCCTCTTTATCTGCGTTCTGAGAAAGCTATTTGGGTTTGCGCTCCACATCACTGACTTAATTTATAGTAGAATCTGTTCTGCCATTTACTGCTTTTAATGTGTGTTTTCATTCTGCTGCTATTAGCAATTTTACAATCTTCATTTAATCTTGTATTTTTTACTTTGTCCTGTTGCCTTTTTCTTCCTTTTTGCAGCCTTTCAAGGTGTGTGTGTGTGTGTGTGTGTGTGTGTGTGTGTGTGTGTGTGTGTGTTATGAAGTATACTGCATTACAATACTTTTTATTTTGGAGTTTTGCAGAAGTCATAGATAAAGTAAGACAGTTTGGGTCACTGCACTGGGATAAGATTAACATTTAATCTCATTTTGTAACTCATGGGATATAAAAGTAGAAAGTAAAATTTTAAAGTTATAATGTAAAAATGTGACGTAATGTTTGAATTATTCCTCTGAATCTCAGGCTGACCTAATTATGGTGACTACTGATTCTTTAATTTCAATTTTGCATTAAAATTCTTGCCATTGTCTAGATTGCTTTTGTCTTGTAGGTATTTCTGAGAGATGACCTAGTCAAGAGGCACATTTTATTAATTTGGGCCCTTTTTCAGTATTTTCTCATTAATACAGCTTTTACCTATACATTTTGAAGATGGTAAATACGTCTGACGTTTTTTTTTTTTTTTCATCTTTTGCTTTTGGAATGAAATTAAGTAGCTATGGAATGCCTGTCCATAGGGTACTAGTACTGATGTACTACTTGGGAGGATGATGAATGCCTACCTTTAATTTATTAGTGAACATTTTTGTCTAGTAAGCTGTATATAGTTTTGAACTAATTATAGTTCAGTTATAACAAATTTTTACAAATAGCTTTCATATCTACTATGAAAAGTTCAAAGTGATGTTAGAATCTTTTAGAACAAAATTTGCTACATTAAATATAAGCATTACTATCATGGTGTTTTATTCTCTTCTTTTAGGTGGCTCTAACTAATTACACATTTGAAAATGTGAGCTTTCATGTTCTTCATCAGCGATTTCCCCTCTTTACCTTTCGGGTCTTGTCAGATTGGTTTGATAACAAGACAGATCTATACAGGTAATATTTTACAACTCTGAAGAGGATAGTAACTTTCTTAAAATCAGCCTTATTGAGATATATGTTATATACAATAAAATGCACATATTTAAAGTGTATTGTTCAGTGACTTTGAAAAATATGTTCCCTATATAACCACATCCCAGTCATATAAAGGAACATAATAGCCACAGAATTCTTTTGAACAAATTTGCAGTCAGCCTACCCAAAACCTAACCATCCAGGTAAGTACTAAATGGGTTTCTATTACTTGATTACTTTTGCCTGTTCCAGTACTTCATATAAATTGAAATAATAATCTACCTTTGCCACGTGCAGTGCCACATACCTGTAATTCCAGCAAATCGGGGCTTAGGCAAGAGGCACAAGTTCAAGGCTATGCTTAGCAACTTAGCAAGACCCTCAGCAACTTAAAGATATCTTGTCACAAAAATTAAAAAAAAAAAAAAAAAGGACTGGGGATATAGCTCAGGTTGTAAAGAGCCTCTGAGTTCAATCCCCAGTCTTTTTTTTTTTCTTTTTCTTTTTAAAGCTTTTTTTTTAAATCATTTATCCTTTGTGTCTGACTTCTTTAAAGAAACTCAGCAAAATGCTTTTTTGAGATTCAACCATGTTGTGTAAACCATGTTGAGATTCAACATGTTTCATGTTACTTATTTTTATTATTGAACAGTGTTTAGTTATAATAATATGCCACAATTTATCCTCTCACCTATTAATGGACATTTGTGTGGTTTCTTGTTTAAGGCTGTAGTGAATAAAGTTAGAATAAATATTTGTATGCAAGTCTTTGTATGACATGCATTCATTTCTCAAGGGGTAGAATTGCTTACATACGCTGAGTCATATGGTTAGTATATGTTAATATTTTAAGAAACTGCCAAACTCTTTCCTTTGGCATTTTATCTATTACAGATCTGCTGGAAACAAATTTTCTCAGGCCTTATTTACCTAAAAATGTCTTTATTTCACCCTTATTTCTGAAAGATTTTTACTGTGTCTCATTCAACAGTTGAATTTTAGTTTTGTTTTTCTTATATCACTCTATAAAGATTGCATTCCCTTTTCTTCTGGCCTCCATTGTTTTTGATGAGAGATCAAAATCATTCTCACCTTTCTAGTGTATGTAATTTGTTTTATTTTCAAAATCAGACTTAACTGTTTTTAACTGCTGTTATTTTTACTCTCTATAAGACTCTAGTGGAAGCAGAGGGAGTGTCTCAATTTTCCTGATCCACCTTAGTCTTTGGAAGTTCCTGTTCTAGAACTCAAGGATGGAGCTTTCTCAGCATTCCTGTTCTTCCCACAGTGTCATTTGACCTCTGCTCTGTACCACTGCCAGGTCTTGGGCCCAAGCAGTTTTCCTGACCCTTCTCCAGAGACAGCCTCTGCTCCTTCCTCAGTAGCAGTGTCCCTTTACATGAGGTCTAGAATGCCCTTTCTTAGTGATAGTTGTTTATTGCTCAGAGCCAGCCCGTGATTGGAATAGGGGAACATATCAGACCCCAGTGTTTCCTAAGCACCTCAAAGCTTGACAGGACTCAGTTTCCAAACTGTCCCCTGTGTATATTGTCAGGGCTTGGTTTTAAATTTCATCTAGAGAAGTTGGATTGGTCAGTTTTTAATTGCTGTGACCAAATTGCCTAACAAGAAACAACTTAAAGGAGGAAAAGTTTATTTTGGCTCACAGTTTTAGAAGTTTCAGTCCATGGTTGATCTACTCCATTGCTTTGGACCTGGGGTGATGCAGAACATCCTGTCAGAGGGCATGGCAGAGGAACACTTCTCAGTTTATGCCAGCCAAGAAGCAGAAGGAAAAGGAGGAAGAGAGTAAGGACAAGATATAGATATAATCTCCAGGTCGTATCCCCATTGACCTACTTCTATTATCCAATCACGCCCACCTGCCCATAGGTTCCGCCTGCTCCTAGTAGTCCTTTTAGATTATTAACCCATCAAATGGATTGACCCTCTGATGAGGTTAGAGCTCTTATAATGCAATCTTTTCCAAAAATCTTCCCTCTGGACATCGGGGGCCTAGTCTTTAACACACAAGCTTTTGGGGGATATTCCAGATCCAAACCACAACAATAGTAGACTTTGTTCTAGAGCAAAACCTTCCTAATGCATGGATTTTGTGGACTCTCAACTGGATGCCAAGGTTGTTAACAAGTGGGTAATGATTTTTCTTCTCATTACTAAGCCTTCAATCCCAGCATTATCAGATCTCTTCTGCCTAAATTCAGCACCTAAGCAATTACTCTCTAATAAGCCTTATAGTCCAAGGCTGAACTGCTATTTTCAGTTCAGCCTCGGACAGTCATGAGGAACTTCGCCTGTGTTTCTGAACCCCAATTCCTGCCCTTTACACAGGTTCCCTATATCTGGTGCCTCATTCCACAGATCCCAGCTGTGAGTTGCCTGAACTCTAAGCTCTGCCTCTTTGGCTTAAACTCTAATAACTGCGCTGCATTTAGAAATTATCTTCATGCTGAACTGAAATTCATCTCATGAGTTCTCCTCTTCTAAAAAAGCAGTTTTATATTTCTTATTGTTCATTGCCCAAAAATAATTAACTTGACTCTTACCCAGGCAGGAGAATTAGTCCAGGATCAGTTACTACATTGTAGTGAAAAATGAACATTTCCACCTCTACTTTCTATAAGTTAAAAGTAAAAATGATAGTAATAAGCTGAAAAAAAATAGTAGTATAAAGAACAAAATCCAGAAATTAATGTGTGTGATAATTAAAATGAGTGAGTCTTGGTTTATTGAATTATAAGGCTACGTGGTGTTGAGGACAGAAAAGCTAAAGCCTTAAAAACAATTTGATATATACGTCGGGGAACTATTTTCTGAGCATTTCATCTCATCTTCCAATCCCTTTTTAAAAGGGAATCTCGTGGAAGTGAGCTGAAATTACCATCAAAACATAATAGAAGCTGATGGCGCACACCTATAATCCCAGCGGCTTGGGATGCTGAGGTAAGAGGATCATAAGTTCAAAGCCAGCTTAGCAAAAGCAAGGCGCTAAGCAACTCAGTGAGACCCTGTCTCTAAAAATTCAAAAATAGGGCTGGGTATGTGATTCAGTGGTCAAGCGCCCCTGGGTACACTCCTTGGTACCCTCCTCAGAAAAAATAAATAAATAATAATAATAATAAAAGAAAAAGAAGCTTAGGAAAGTTATATTCTAATAAATAAAATAAACACATATTAATCTTAACATTAAAAACTACATTCAGTTGTTTATAAGTCCTAGAATGTTCTGAATGTATGTTCTACTACTTCTAATTAGTTATTATGTAGGATGTGTAATTCTGTTATTGCCAAGGGGAATAAAAAACTGGACCTAATATTCTATATAAGATAATTGGATTAAATATTGGACCATTTATGTTAAATGGATTATGTTATATGGAAAGACCATACATTCATTTTTTGGAGACTCTCAAGGCTATCAGAATTTTATTTCTAAATTTAAGTATTTTTTGGAGGGATACTGGGGATTGAACCCAGGGGTGCTTAACCACTGAGCTGCTTCCCCAGTTCTTTTTATTTTGTATTTAAAGGCAGGGTCTCACAAAGTAGCTGAGGCTAGCATTGAACTTAGAATCCTCCTGCCTCGGCCTCCCAAGCCACTCAGATTACAGGAGTGTGCCACAAGTCCCCGCTAAATTTAAGTAAATTCTTACCAATAATCTTGAAGTCTTTTTTTTTCCTAACCTTTATTTTATTTTATTATTATTTTTTTTTATGTGGTGCTGAGGATCAAACCCAGTGCCTCAAACGTGCTAGTGCTGTGGCTCTACCACTGAGCCATAGCCACAGCCCCTCAAGCACTTTTTCATTTGATGTTTTCTACAATGTTTTAAGGAAATGTGATTTATTTTTTATAAATTGATTCAGAATGAGAGGAACTTGCTAGTCAGTGATTGCTTATATTAAACAGTTTGTAAAACATTATGATGTTCTAATTATTGTAATATTTTATTTTTTAAATCCAGATTTGGTCATCTTGAAGCTCCTTATGTATATGAATGAGTTATATTTCCAAAGTATTATTATTAGGGTGTTAGAACACATTTTCCATAAAATAATGTTATATTTCATGATGAAATTCCTAAAGCAGCCTATAAAACCTCTTCAAATGTTATAGATCTGGAGAACTCATAATACCACCTTGGATTGATTTCATCTGCCAATCCAAGGCATAGTTATTAAATAGTATTTCACTTTCTAAGCTAGAGCTATGATCTGGGAACAGAAGGTGATACAGCTCAAGAAGGTAATCTAATAAATTTTCTCCTCCAATTCATGATTGTAGAACCAATTCTTAGAAGTTCAGAATAAGTGTGTTTTTATTTGGAATTATCCTATCTTCTTTTTTTACCTTCTCCCAAATGTCTAATCAAAAAATACCCTGAGGCTGGGGCTGTAGCTCAGTGACAGAATGCTTGCCTAGCATGCTTGAGGCACTGGGTTTGATCCTCAGCACCACATAAAAATAAGCAAATAAAATAAAGGCATTCTATCCATCCACAACTAAAAAAATTTTTTTAAAAATACCCTATACCTTTAGAAAGCACTAAGAACCCCCATTTCATTAGTACCCAGGCCTACCTAACTCATGCTTTATAGTTATATTTCCCGTCATCTTTCCCACATGAAAACTTGTATGGCTTCCAGTAGATGAATAGATAACGAAAATGTGGTATATAGGTACAATGGAATACTATTCATCATTAAAAGAGAATAAAATCATGGCATTTGCAGGTAAATGGATGAGTTTGGAAAATATAATGCTAAATGAAGTTAACCAATCCCAGAAAACAAAATGCTGAATGTTTTCTCTGATATAAATATGCTGATTCATAGTGGGGTTGCAAGGGGCGGAGGGGATAGATATATAGATAGATAGATAGAGCAAAAGGGAGAGGAGAAGGAAGGGGGGCATGGGGGTAGGGAAGACAGTGGAATGAGATGGACATCATTACCCTATACATTTATGAAGACAGGAATGGTATGACTCTATTGTGTACAACCAGAGATATGAAAAATTGTGCTTTATATGTATAATATGAATTGTAATGCATTCTGCTGTTATAAATAACAAATTAGAATTTTAAAATTTTTTTTAAAAAAAACTTGTGCAGCTGAAGATATAGTTCGGTTGTTGGAGTGCTTGCCTTGCATACACAAGACCCTGGGTTCAATCTCCAGCACCAAAAAAATTTGTATTTGCTCATTAAAATTGACTCAGACAAAATGTTAAGAGGATGGCATAATTATTTAATAATAATGAAAAAACTAACAAAGTTTAGCTGTATTGTAATTTTTTTGTTGTTGTTGGTACCAGGGATTGAACTTAGGGGCACTCCACCACTGAACCACATCCCCAGCACTATTTTGTATTTTATTTAGAGACAGGATCTCACTGAGTTGCTTAGCACCTCACCATTGCTAAGGCTGGCTTTAAATTCGATCCTCCTGTCAGCCTCCAGAGCCCCTGAGATTACAGGCATGTGCCCAGCTGTGTTGTAATTTTTTTAAGGGCCGCAATAATCCATTCTTGTGTGTGTGTGTGTGTGTGTGTGTGTGTGTGTGTGTGTGTGTGTCCCATGTGACTAGTAGATAGATCTAGAAAGTAGGAATGAAATTTATACAAAATTTTTAATTTAAAAAGTTTAAATACTTCATAAAATATTTGTCAAAGTATTTTTATATTCATACCTATGAGAATAAATATACATTAAAATTGACAGTTGTTTGATATATTGTACAAGCTAAATTGTCCCTTGTTAAAATAGCTTTTACTTGTGTAAGATAAAATATGTTTGTTACCGTTTTATCTGGTTACCAGTCAGTGGAAAGGAATACATTAATAAAGGGCAAAATTAATAAAGGTCTACTTTTAGCTTAGTGAAGAAATAATTAATTTGCTATGATACTAGAAATTCATTAGGGCAATTATTCATAATCTGTCATCTTGCTTTCTTTGTATCACGTTGTCTCACCTTAATCTCAGTCATAATTTGACTGATAGCTCAGGTTCTGGTATAATAGGTTCATAATGTTGGTTTAGTAGGTTTGTAACAATAAACCTCACAGTAATCCTCCATTTCTTAATCTGTAATGCAAAGATGTTAAAATGTTCTACCTCATAAAGTGAATGAGAAATGTGATAGTGCATATAAAACCTTTAGCACACAAAAGTTTCCCACTAAACATTAATTCATTGGTATAACTTTCTTTTCAGGATAGAAAGTTAAATTACAAATGAATGGGGAAATAGTAATTACTATAATTATGATAATAGCAGCTATAAGTATTACATTCTCTTTTTTTCTAACACTTCAGATTCAGAACAGTCTTATTACCCATTTTACACATTAAAACTGGGAGCTAAGGGGTTAAATGATTTGCTTGTAGTCACCTAGTGACTTCTAATGGAGCCATAGTTAGAGTCTAGGACTAACTCCAAAATCTATGTTCTTCAGCCAAAATGAAAAAAAAACCTATTAGGATGAGTGTATGTTTGTTTATACATCATTATTATATATAGTATAGTAAAAATATTTTTTAAATATAAAATATTAAGTTTATTTATTTAAGCTCTAATAATAGACCATTCTTATGTTTAATTTTGAGACAGGGTCTCACTAAGTTGCATAGGGCCTCACTAAATTGCTGAGGCTGGCTTTGAACTCATGATCCTCCTGCCTCAACTTCCTGAGCTGATGGAGTTACAGGCGTGTGCCACCATGCCCAGCTAATCAGTTTTATATACATAGTATTTACTGTGTGCATAAGCTAACTTTTAACCATTTCCCTCCAGAAACAAACTTTTGTACCTCAGTAAACAAACATTAACAAATTTAAAGGGCTAACAATCTGGGAAAATGAGTTACAACATAATGATTATATATTAACTATATTGCACACTTTTAAATGAATAGAAAAAATATGGGTAAAAGACCTGAACATTAAATCTCAAGGGAAAAAATCCAAATGGCTGAAGTATTCAAGTGTCTATCTTATTTGGCATACAAATGGCTAGCCTTAATAAGTAAGTACACAATCATTTACCTTATTAAAATAATTTATGTCTAATATGCTGATTGTTTCTTAATTTTATTATGAATTACAGAAACAATGGCAATACTAATGTCTTATAAAAATGAATTAGGATTTTAGGAGATGGGAAACAATGTGGATAGAATTAAATAAATTTATTTACCAACTTATTTACCAACATATTCCAATTTTTATCAATGTAATCTAATAGGTAATTCTCTTGAATCACTATCTTGGTTTCAAAGAACATTCATGACAGGTTCTTACATGTTTTGTTTTATGCTTATAATTCTTAAATTTTCTAATAAGCCCTGCTAGTTTTGATTTATACTTAAATCTCAGCAAAATGCTTGTGTGCTACCTGACCTTTTCACAAATAATATTAGTGTCTCATTATTTTGGTGTCTCATTTGACATTTTTCTCTTGGTCTACTTTCTGTCCAGAGAGAGGGCAAAGTGTAAATGTATCTGCTTCTCTGAATTATACCATAGTTCCACTAATTCCTTTTATAGAAGAGATGAGCCATTAAATTCATTTAATTTTAAAGGAATGCAACCAATCTATACATAATGCATTAGACCATATTTACAAATCTGTTTTGTTGAGGAGTAACATCAATCTAAAACAAAAAATGCAAATTAATATGTGATACCATTTTTTTGCCTGCAAACTAGTAATAACCCTCAGTGTTGACAGAGATGCAAGGAAACAAGCACTTTATTATTACTAGTAGGAATCTAAAATATTAAAGCCTTTCTGGAAAGCTTTGTGTTCTTATATATTGAAAACATTGACCAAATTTAGGAATTTTAAGAAAACAAGCATTTGTACAAAAATTTATCTGTAAAAATATTCCTCACAGCATCTCTTATGGTAATAAAAGGTATTCAGTAACAAGGATTCAGCAATAAATTGTTATAATTAAACACTAGTATATTCTGTAGCTACAAAAATAAATAAATATGAGGAAATAATCATCATATATTAGGTTAAAATACAAGTTATAAAACAGTGTTTCTATTTATCTAATTTGTTAAAGAATTGAAGATTCAAGGAGTTTAGGAGTTTTTAAATGTTTGCTTAATTCTCTTTAACAGTTTTATTTAAATATAATTTGTATATTTTATAATTCACCCCCATAAAAAGCATACAATTCAGTGGCTTTTAGTATATTCAAAGTTGTGCAGTCATCACGATTAATTTTAGAATATTTTTATTGCCCCTCAAAATAACCCTGCATCATTGAGCCATTATCCTATAATTTTTTAGATACTACCTGGCACTACCCTTCCCAGAAAAACCTCTCACCCTCCTGTCCCATCCCCTTAGGCAACTACTGATCTACTTTCTGTCCCCACAGAATTGTATATTCTAAACATTTCAATACAAAATCATACAATATTTGATTTTGTAACATGTTTCCTTTAACATAATGTTCAGATTTATCTGTTATATAACAGCATCTATCAGTACCAATTTTTTATTGCCAAATATTATTCTATTATATGGTTTTACAGTACATTAATATATTCATTCATCAACTAATAGACATTTGAGTCTCCACTGAAAATTTTTATTGTTCAATTTTTTTAATGTAAAAGTTTTCTTGGATATATATATTCAAGAGTAGAATTGGTGGAGTATATGGTAGCTGTATGTTTAGCAATTTGAGAAACCTGCCAGAGTGATTTTCAAAGCAACTATACTATTTTACATTCCCACCAGCAGTGTTAACTAGGGTCCCAGTTTTTCCACATCCTTGCTAATACTTGTAATTATCTATCATTTTGATAATTGGTTCGTTTCTTTTCTTCTTTCACATTCATTTTCTAATTGTTGATGTATCAAAGAAAGGTTTTTTTTAACTTTTAAAATTATGTGACTATATTGTCCTAAAAGCCATACAAAGATAGTAATATATTTTAATGTTAAATCTATAAATGAATAAATTTTACCCTTTATAATATACCCTTGAATCATTTTTTATATTTTAATAATATAGTATTAAATTAAAACTTCCTTGTATTTATTAACAAGGGCCTTTTATTATTGTTATTGCTTGCTTGTCTGTATTTGTACCAGAAGACATGGGCAACCGTATCAACCAGCTATCCCACTCTTTGGTACTTATCCAAAAGCACTAAAATCATCATACTATAGTGATATATATAATATATACACACCAGCATTTATAGCAGCGGCGCAATTAATGATAACCAGGTTATGGAACCAGCATTCGGTGCCCATCAGCAGACAAATGGATAAAGAAAATGTGGTACATATATACAATGGAGTATTACTCTACCATTAAAAAAAAGAATGTTTTTATGCTGTTTGATGGTAAGTGGATAAAACTAGAGAACGTCATGCTAAGTGAAATAAGCCAGACTCAAAAAGTCAAGGGTCAAGTGTTTTCTCTCTTATATGGAAGCCAGAGAGAGAGAGAAAGAAGGAATAAAAAAGATCTCTCAAAAACAAGGGAAACCAATGGAGTGTAGTAAAAAGGTATCAAGAAGGAGTGAGGAAGAGAGAACATGGGCAGATACAGAGGAATGAAGTCTACCAAATTTACCTATACCCATGTGCAAATATACTATAATGAATTCCATAAATATAAAATAATTCAATAAATAAATAATAATAGTAGAAGGGAGATCAGTGTATCTACAAATAGATCATGGAAGAGGGTAGGTACTATGGAATGAGATTGATCAAATTATATTATGTGCATATATAAATGTGGTGTAATGAATCCCACTATTATGTATAATTATAATGCAACAATAAAAATAAAATTTTTAAAAGGTAAGGCAAAGAGTTTAGTATTAAAAACATTTAAGCCAAAGAATAGAACTTTTGTAACTTCACAGAAAATATTGATTTGAAACGTATTTACCCTTTGTATTGTCTCATTAATAATTACTTTTCTGATTTTTCTAAGTTGTCATTTCAATACAAAAATCATACAAAATATGATATTTTGTAACATGCTTCTTTTAACATAATGTTCAGATTTATCTGTTATAGCATCTATCAGTACCAAATACTATTACTATCTGATTTAAATTAGACAGTAGTTTGCTGTTTTAAACTAGTGTTTACACTGAACACAAAACCTATATGTTCTTAAAAACTTATAGATATGATAAATAATTATTGTATAATCATCAGTGATACCTAAGAGGGAATATTAATTTTTATAATAAAAATAAAGCAACATAAGCAAAAATATTAAAATGATTATCCTTGGCAGTACCACCTAAACAAGTACTAGTATAAATTTTATATATTATCACCAATTTTCAAGCTCTTAAAATGCTTGGAATTTTGTTTTGTTTGTTTTGTTTTGTTTTTCAGTGTTGGAGAATGAGTCTAGAGCCTAGTGCAATTAGCTAGGCAAACACTCTACCACTGAACTATAATCCCAGCCTGAAATTCCGAAATTTTATACTTTTTAACATAACATTGCTTAAAAGCTCATATCTTGACCCTCTCTCCCCTGGAGTGACCTCACTTTTAATATGTAGGTTTAGGGTAGAAAATAGTACTAGTTTCAAGTATCCAGCTTTTTCCCTGATGTTCACATCATGAATTCTTTTTTAACAGATGGAAGATGGTTGATCATTATGTTAGCCGTGTTCGTGGAAATCTCCAGATGTTAGAACAGCTGGACCTGATTGGGAAAACCAGTGAAATGGCTAGACTTTTTGGCATTCAGTTTTTACATGTACTGACTCGGGGTTCACAGGTAGGTAACAGTTTTTCTTGTACATGTGAAAGTTCTGTATGAAATGCTCACTTTTGAGGTGTTTGAAGTGATTTCATTTTTTTTAAACTATGTAATACCAACTAATCAATATCTAGATCATCGAATCTTATTTGTATGATTAGAGACGTTCCTTAGAACTGGGGAATCAGCAAAGAAAGTTTACCTCTTATTTTACATTTCTAATGTAGCTTGTTCCAAATCCCAATAGAATTTTTAATGTAAAAATAAAGAATTTGAAAATCAATGTAAATGGTCTATGTAAAGTTTTTTAAAATGTTAAAGAAAAATTATATTAGAAACCATTTAATACTTTTGTAACTAATTTCCCAAGGATATAATGAGATATTTTGTTAAATACTTTACTGAAAATAAGTTCATGTTTTCATTTAACAAATACCTTTTTTACCTGTAGCTTGTTAAATACTTTGCTAAGCATCAGAAATACTACCTTAATCAGTCAGTTTCTTTATCTTATAAAATCCTTAAGTTTAATTATCTTAATTAATTTCGATATTCTCTAATCTACCAAATCAGTAAATACAGCAAAAATAGAGTTTTAACTACTTCAGCATTCTGTTTATTCATTGGTTATAAATTGTTTTATTTATTATTCCCCCACAAGTTTTAGAAACTATATAAGCTGACTTTTAATAAAAGGCAAAGATACCTTAAAACCACATCCGAATATTTCAGTGGACCCATATTGTTTTTTGTGTGTTTTCTTTTTCTGATACCTCAAATTGTACTTTAATAGTGGTTATTACAATCATTAATTGCTTGATTTAGTTATGCTACGGACCAATTCAGAAATCCTTGGATTTTCTTCTTGAAAAACGTATATCTATCTCAAGTCTCCTAACAACTCATTTTCTCTAATTTTTTCAAAGAAACTTATCAGAGATTATTGACCAGTTTTTCTTTTTTAAAGAAGTCAATAATTGTGTTCTTTAAAAAAAAAAAAAACTTTATTTATTTTTATGTGGTGCTGAGGATCAAACCCATTGCTTCACACACGCTAGGCAAGCACTCTACCACAGAGCCACATTCCCAGCATACTGACCAATTTCTTAAATGAAATTGTCAAATTATACAGTTGTCTCTGCATCTGCTTATTTAGGTATAGCTGTATTTTAAAATAAAAAGAAATCTAATTGAATCTGTCTTTCCAAAATGGACTTTTTGTTGTTGTTGTTAATTATTTGCTTATTTTACAGTTTTTGTTGAAGTTATAGGACTAGGAAAACTCCAAGGCACCTGAATGCTGACTAAATAATACTTTATAATTGTAAAGTAACAAAAATAGTCATGCAATCTTATACTGAAGGGCAAAACATCCCCAAATGATGATCATATATTCAAATGACCAATATATTTGTATTTAAACTGAATTCTCACCTCTCCCTGTTTGCAGTACCGTGTGGAATCAATGATGCTGCGTATTGCTAAACCTATGAACTATATTCCTGTGACACCTAGTGTTCAACAAAGATCCCAAATGAGAGCCCCACAGTGTGTTCCCCTAATTATGGAGCCCGAGTCACGCTTCTATAGCAACTCTGTTCTCGTTTTGGATTTCCAGTCACTGTATCCTTCTATTGTGATTGCATACAACTACTGTTTTTCAACCTGCCTTGGCCATGTGGAGAACTTGGGAAAGTAAGGCTTTTTCAGATTTGCAGTTATATTGTTGTGCTTTATACTTCTTAGTAAAATTGCTTTGAGTATCTCCTTGTGCTTCACATTGTCTTATGAGCAAAATGAATGGACTGTAGCACAATGCATCCATTCATTATAGTTGCCTTAATAACTGACATGGATCATGGTATAATTAATTCAGCTTACTGGAAGAATGCATACATGAAGAGGATCATGAATAGATAGATAAGCTTGTATCTTTCTTTTTTTAATATTTATTTTTTAGTTGTAGTTAGACACAATACATTTTTTTTATTTTTATCTATATGAATATCTATGATTTCTGTTAACATGAAAGTTATTTTTAATAGTTGATATAAATCGCTTTTCACTAGAACACTTTGAGGATTATGATTTTATAATTCTAGCTGTCACATCCTCTTTACTTTTCCTAGAAAGAGTCTGATTTTTTAAAAAAGTTAAATTAACTATGTACTTTATTAATTCATATTAATGAAATTTTATGGACTAAATGAAAAGAACATTTTAAATTCTCAAAGGTGTAGATATTCTTGAATTCCAAGAAATATAGTCTTCCTAATGATTTTTGTGTATAGACAAAGTTTGTGAAAATTGTATTGGTAATTCTGTCTTTTCATTAAAGGAATTTGGAGAAGTAATTTTTATAATCTTTTTTTGTTTAAGTTTTTCTTTAAAGGACTTAATATAAGGTGAATAGGCTGAGTTGAAATCTGTTTTTTCAATATAGATTTTTGTGTAGTACCATTTAAGAAATGTCCTTTTAATAAATTATGAATACTTTAAGAACTTCATTTTGTAATGAGGCAGATAAACATATGTTCACTAATTGATATTTAAATAGATGTTTGCAAATGCATTTGTAATGGAATTAGAAAGATTCCTAAAATTGCCTAAAAATTATTCTATTATTTGAGAAAGTATTTGCTTAATATTTTCTTTTTTAACAGGTATGATGAGTTCAAATTTGGCTGTACCTCTCTAAAAGTACCTCCAGATTTACTTTACCAAATTAGGCATGATATCACAGTGTCCCCCAATGGAATAGCGTTTGTCAAGGTAATACTCTTTTTTTAAATGAAAGAAATCAACTGTGGCTTAACTTTTGAAGAGCTAAGTTTTAAATATTGTTGACGCACAATAAAAAACAAACGAATTTTGCTTGAATATTTTATCTCATTAAGTCGAAAGTAAAGGAATCATCTAAGAAACCACTTCAGAAAAAAACATTCATCTTGTTTTACTTGAATTTAGGTTTACAGTCTCTTTAATTGTTAAATTGCATTAACTAAATGCAAGATTGCAAGAAATAAATTTATATACATGCATGGTGTCTGCCCTGTATAAGAATCTAGCAGACTTCAATAGCAATTTGATGATCAAAAGATGATACCCACAAAACTTTAAGTTTCTTTACCATATACACTCTACTAATTGTTTTTCTACATTATTTTAAATCAAATGGAGACCACCTTAGATATAATGACACTCTAATGGTTTTTGTTTACATTCTTAAGAAGATATCCAAACAAATAATAGGGTCCCTTTTTTTGTCCTTTATTTTCCCTCAAAAGAAACTAAGGAACTCCTCCTAAATGAATCATTAAGAACAAATAGGAAAGTTTATATTGCTTCTAATATGCCACTTTATTCATTTCTATTTCCTTTACTGAGTCTGTACTAGAATCATGAAGCAGGGTGACTGATGGTAGAGTGGACCCCACCAACCCTCACATTTATCCTAGTGTACTTATCAAAATTATCATTCTCTGTTAGTTAGAGGTAGTGATAAACTGCAGTTCGTAATTTAGATAAGAGGAAATTTTTTTTTTACCAGAGAAATCATGGTATAATCTGTTAGGGGAAATTTTTTAAGTGTGTATTTCCAGGGTCAAATATAGAAAATGAGATCTAATCAGAGACATGGAAATAGATTTTTTTATTAAATTTCTCCCCATATAGAAATCAATTATCATATCATGCACATTTCTGCTTATTTGGTCCCTGTTCTTTTTATATTACATTTTAGAATATTATGGCTGCTTCAAGACATACACTAAATGAATTAGAGGTTAGAATATGTTCTCATTGTCATATATATATATATATAAAATCTCCCTTTAACAACATTTAAAAAATTTATATCTACATTTGACCCAATGTGTAAAGCTTAATGAAAACATTTTTTAATATCCAAGAATGTGATTATCCCATACCTGAGGTTTTAATTGTTCAATTCAACATATATAAACATGCACGTGTCTGTGAATCATCAAAGTTTAATACTGTTTTATGGTTTTCATTCCTACTGGAGTTCTCATAAATTCTCCCTAGTCTTGATTAATACAAATGGTTTTTTTCTTTTTTTTTTTTTTTTTTGGCAACAACAAATTTTATCACTTCACTATTCATCCCCTCTTCCAGATTGCTAATAAATATAGGCCGGAGGGGATGGCTTAGTGGTCTAAGCATCAGATTTGAAATACCTAGAGTCCCTGGAACTGCAGGTTTGAATGTCAGCAGAGTCAACCCAGCTCATCATTCTTCCAAGGTAGATAAATGGAGTTCCATGCAGATTACTGTGTGGGGTCAATAGGATGAGATCTTTAAAAACTGAGGTTGTTTATGAGTCTTTCTGGAAGGATGGGGGTTTTTTATCAAAGTTTTGAACAACATTTCCCTTGAACTTGTTATATGGTCACTAGTTGACATCCTCCTTCCTGGAGGCTTCTCAGCTCACATAGAAGTGATACATTAGATTTATAAACATTATAGGAACCTTTTAGGAGAAAAATCCTCTTCAAAAGAAATAGAATGTGATGATTTTGTATTGATGGGCACTAGTCCTAAGGCCATTCTGTTGTTAGCATGTTATAATTCATGAAAGTTGGCAATTATTATACTTTGTGTTTCCTTCTTAGTTGTCTAAATCTATACTATTTGAGGGATTTTACACATTCTTTTTTTTCTTCATGATAGCCTTCAGTAAGAAAGGGTGTGCTGCCAAGAATGCTTGAAGAAATATTGAAGACTAGATTAATGGTAAAGCAGTCAATGAAGGCGTACAAGCAAGATAGAGCCCTGTCACGAATGCTCAATGCACGTCAGCTAGGACTGAAGCTGATAGCAAATGTCACATTCGGTTATACAGCTGCTAATTTTTCTGGAAGAATGCCATGTATTGAGGTAAATGATGCCTATCTCTAGTATCTTCAAGAGACTGAAGCAGCAACAAATGAATGAATGTTAATTAAAGCATTTCATTTTATTTTGAAACTTTAAGGGCTTCATTTCATAATATAGGGTCAGTTTTTCAAGCTAGTTCTTATAAACATTAATATTATTGAGGATTTATGAGTTTTCTCTATGAAAACTGTCTTAATTTTAGCAATAGTTTTATCTGGATCCAACTATTAGCATTAAGTTGCAGTGACAGTTTTATAATGGTGTTTACAACAACTTTGAAACTAAATAATACCTTCACATGTGCTAAATAGAGATCTCATTATAGATGGGTTGGCTTATCTGAATATCAGAATAAATAAAAATCATTCCATATTTACTAGCATACCAGTAGATATGATGCAAAACCTTTCTTTTATAGTGATCATTGAAAATTAAAAGACATTTTTCATAGAATAAGACAAATTTCTTAAAATGTTTATTTGATATGAACACAAATACAGTGAATAATAATTTATTAGTGAGAGAAAGAACAGTGTAAACTTATGATGTTAATGACCCTCTTATGCCAAAAGAAGACCAGAAGATATAATGATATACCAGATTTACAAGTGGTTAAATAAGTGAAAAGCAAAGGAAGAATGAATCCCCACACAGCTCATAGTAGGCAAAGTGAACTCCGAAAACTTATGCAAGACAGTGGAATATCCACATTGAAAGTAACAAAATACTAACCATAATGCAAAAAATAATGCTGCTAACTTGAATTTTTTTGGTAATGATTTTGTTTGTACTAGATAAATTTTTTAATTTTATAATTATAAAGTCTATATGCAATAATAAGTTTGTATTAAATTTTATGTTTCTATAGATTTAAGAAATATTAAAAAAAAACTTTTATCAGTCCTAGGAGTTTATATTATTATATTTGAAAACGCTGATCTATATGATCTAGTAGAAAAAATGGAAATTATTATACTACTAAAGCAAAACAAAAATATCAAAATTTTTAGGCCATTTCTACATTTCCTAATTAATTCCCAACCTCTGAATTTTAAAGTTTTCATTACTGTATTTTTATAACAAAATAATGCAGAAATGTTCATTTTATGCTGCTCTAACAGAATATCTGAGACTGAGAAGTCTAAAATCAAAGAATACATTTGGCAAGGGTCTTCTTGCTGAATCATCTCATGGCAGAAGTCAGAAAGGCAAGAGAGCATATGCAAGAACAAGTGAGATGAAAGGAGGCTAAACTCATGCTTTAATCAGGAACTCAACTCCTGTAATAATTCCCATAGTAATAACATTAACCCATGGATGAAAACTTAGTTATCATGACCTAATCTCCTCTTAAAGATCTCACTTCTCAACACTGTTGGATTGGGAATTATGTTTCCAATATATGAATTTGGGGGGACATATTTAAACCATAACAAGAAATAATACTTTTCTTAAAATATATAAACATTTTGACCTTAGAATAAACAGAATTTTTATTAGCAGTTCTCTCCCACACTCAAGGAAAGTCTTCATGTTGCTTGGGCCTTTTAAATTCATCTCATTTGATTTAATATTTGTAGAAAGAATGATGACATTCGTGGCTATTTTGTTTTCTTTTTGTTTCATATCTAGAAATGGTAATTAAAGTGTTTAAATGTTAAAGTCTTTTTGGCTTATACTGAGCTGCATTAACAAATTATGTCCAATGTGTTTATACAAATAGGTTGGCGATAGTATTGTTCACAAAGCCAGAGAGACCCTGGAACGAGCAATTAAACTGGTGAATGATACCAAGAAATGGGGTGCTAGGGTTGTATATGGCGATACTGACAGGTAATGGATTTTGGGTTTTGTCATTGTCTTTTTCCCTCTTTTCATGTCTTTATTTCAGTGTTTGAAATGGCTTACTGGTAACCCTTTCCAAAAAATAAAGTTCTACTTAAGTGATTGCCAGTTGTCATGCTTTCCTGTTCTGTGTTAATACAGGTCCTAATTTATAGATACAATCTTAAGAGACAGAAAGGGTAAGTGTCCTGAGCTCAGACTATAAAGATTCTAGTAGCATTCCTCCAGGCAGCTCTTGGCCAAGTAGATAGTGATCTGTTAAAAAAAAAACAAAAAACAAAAAAAAATAGGACTCTAGTCTACTTTTTTTTAAAAACTGCTTTTAATGTAATTCCTCTTAATAGTAGAAGCTCTCAATTTAATTTTGTATCTTAAAATAATTAAAACTATTTTTGAAGGATAGTGGCCAAAGTTGTGACAGCATTTAACTTTTTATTAGGCTTCAAAATATGTTGACCTTCTTCTAAGAGAAGTGCACATAGAAAAATGTGTATAGAAAAATACAGTTTTCAATTTGATTCCAAAGTATGCTGACTTCCGTAAGCCCATTATTCTTGAACTGACAAAAAAAAATAAGACTTTTTAAATTGTGAATTACTAACACCAGACTGCTTCTGTTCTTGCTGAAAATTTTCAGGGACCAGTTATTTATGTAACATCTTCTTTATATGACTTGTTAAAATTCTTCTTAGAATAAAGATGGTATGCAAATTTTAAAGTCTGAAATTTTTTTTTTTAATATTAAGGACTTACAACAGTGTGATTATGCTAAAGCACTTGCCTAAGGACCTCTGATCACATTACAGTGCAACAGAGCAATAGTTGATATTGCTTCTAATCACTAAAAATAGTTTATAAGTAATCTTTAAACAACATTTAATCTTCTTCAGTTCTTTAAAATGTACATACAGTTAGCATTATCGTATTAATGCTGAATAAACTTTGTTAAATATAGTGTCTATTTCAGTACAAGCAGTGGGGATAGTTTCAAATTATCAAACCCATACGTCTTAATGTTCCTCATTGAAAGCCATTCCTTAGTTTTGGCTTTGGGTATTTCACTGTTCAATGAAACTACTTCTGCTGCATGTTCTAGAAAAATAAAATCTATTAAAATAAAATTCTTTACCTTGTGAAATTCCTTATAAAATATTTTATGAGAAAGTTAAACATTTAAATTATGTATTTTAATTCGGGTTTTGTATATGCCAGTTGTTGACACACAGAATCAGAAAATGTGATTCTGATTGGTCAAGAGATAGTGATCTGTAAACAAACCATATACACAGGAGTCTGGTCAATATAAACTGCTTTTAATGTGAAAAATTCCACTTATATCTTAAAATAATTATTATAAAGGGTAAATTATGTTATGTACCTTTTAAGATCTTTATGAATTGAAAGGCTTTCAGAATGTTAGAAGTGAAAGAAGATTTTGATAGTTTTTATAGACCAGCAGTTTATATGCTGTTGGATGGAACCTTAGGAAGCCTTAAAATGTGCCTGGGGTGATGCTTAAGAAAAATTTTCCTTAAGTGAGAAAATTTCCCAAGATCACCCAACTAGTCAGTAATGAAGCCATAAATTAGTACCTAGTGTTTTGTTTCCTCACTGGTGCTATCTCTGTATATCAGATTTCACAGGTATTTTATGACTCAAATCAGTGAAATTATTTGCAGTGTTATTAGAACTTTTGATCATCATTCACTACCTGATTCATTCAACAAATGTTTTCAAAATTTGTATAAGGCCCAAATTTGTTACTGTTAACTGATTCAAATTTTTCAAAATTTTATCAGTTAACAGTAACATCACACCAGCAGAGTACAAATAGGTTATTAGAAATGCCAAAAAATTTGGGTTTGTAGTTTTTGGTCCTATAGAATTCGAACCTATCCAATAATATTTTATTCCTTAGTAATTACTTTTCTATTGTTAAATTTAATTTTGTGTCTGTGAGGACAGAAGGTTGAGAAAAGCGTTCTAAGTATAATAAGTAATGCATGGTAGAGTGAAAAAAGTTCTCAACTGAAAGAGAAGACATGGATTCTCAGTTTAGCTATATTGCTAGATGACTGAGTGGCAATTAATAAGTCAATTATCTCCTCTGAGGCTCAGTTGCCTCATCAGAATGAAGGAAATTTGATACGTGATGATGAATGTATCTTCCTCCACTTTCAAGAATTAGGATTCATAAAGAATTTCGGGATCTTGATAAGGGAGATCAGTTAACAAAGCAGCAGAAGGATTCAAGGGTACTTTTCTTCTGAAGCAGATATTCTTTACTGTCCATTTTAAAAGTGTAATAAACACCTTATATTAATTTTATAATAGCTCAATTATTACATATAATAATGGTTCTCCATCATATTTATCCCATCCAGTGGGATGTAACCTACTCTCATCAGTGATTGAAGCTCTCTATAATAGTGATTCTTAGGATAGCAAAGGACTTTTGACAAGACACATACTTTGTGTAGGGAGCTTGAATCAGGATCTTTTGGGAAATTCACCTGAATGTAATTAAGAAAAACCTCCTAGGTGATTCTCATGTCACCACTCATTGCTTCTGTATCATGAAAATCATTGCTCAAAATGTTTATTTTAACCTCTTAACTCAAAGACAAGTGTTTTTCCTATAATTTTAAAGCTCTGGTGACAAATAGAAGCACATTTTAAAACTTTTTTTTCCCCCTGTACTCTGGGATTGAATCAAGGGGAACTTAACTACTGAGCTACATCCATAGGCCTTTAATTATTTATTTGGAGACAGGTTCTCATTAACTCTCTGAGGCTGGCCTGGAACTTCAGATCCTTCTGCCTCAACATCCCAAGTAGATGGGAATACAAGCATGTGCCACCACAACAAGCTTAAAACATTCTTTCCCTTTTTAGGCTAGTCTTCTTTATTCTTTTAAGAGATGCAAAACTTTCACTGATCATGAGCCCGCTCTCTTGAAACTTGACACAAAATCAAATTGTCCAAAACAGTATAGCCACTAACAAACCCACTAACACTACTGGGTAAAATCTCAAATATAAACCTTTTAATAATAACTTAAAATATATACGTGTATATGAATAAATTATTTTTCTAGAATTTTATTTAAATGGAATTGTATATAGTCTCTTATATCTATCTGTCCCTGTAGAGCAAGCATTCTAATTAGGAGAGAGGAAGGGGAGGAAAATTAGAAAATATAGTAGTGAGAGCTACTCTAGAAGTGTGTATATGATGCTGTGGTCATTCAGTCCATCTGGTAAATTGAAGAGTGAAATGTGCTTGGACAGCCTAATTTTTTGTGTATGTACAGTTACATATATACTTTTATCACTTTTATTGAGTTAAATTTTAACAAAGTTTACAGTATATAGTTCAGTATAAAAATATATAGACCCAGAACATTTCTATCACCCTAAAAAGTTCTCTCATTTCCCCTTTTGTAATCAGTACCTCACCCTCATTTCACTACCCCATGCAACCACTTATCTCTGTATCATATCTCTATATCAGAAGATTTTGTGTTAGACAATATGACTAACACATAGTTTTGCCTGTTCTAGAACCTTATAGAAACATGTGTATGTGCACTTTAATTTTAAAATGTTTGCATTCATCATTGCATCTGAATACTTATTTTTCATAAAAACTGTTTTGCAGTCACATATAAAATTAAGCATACCCTTCACCTATGACCCAGCAATTCCATTTCTTGATATTTATCTAAGAGAAGTAAAAACATAAGTCTGTGCAAAAACTTATATACAAATCTTCATTGGTATTTTATTCATATTAGTCCAAAACTGTCAACAGTTCACATGTCCATCAAAGGTTAAATGGATAACAAATGGTGGTATATCCATTTGTTTATAATGGAGTATAATGTATTAATTTCAGTGTATACAATGGAATACTACTCAACAATAAAATAAGGAACCAGTTACTGTTACTTCAACACCATGTATGAATCTCAAAATTGTGCTGGATGAAAGAAGCCAAGATATAAGAGAGAATATACCATATTGTTCTATTTATATGAAATTCTTGAAAAAAGTAGAACTAACATATAATAACAGGAAACATGTCATATTATTCTTGAGGCCAGGAGTAGTGTAAAAAAATTATAAAAATATGTAAGGACTGGGATTGTGGCTCAGCATAGAGCGCTCACCTAGCTCGGGCGCAACCCGGGTTTGATTCTCAGCACCACATAAAATAAAGGCATTGTGTTGTGTCCATATTAAAAAGAAAAAAAAAAGATTCTTTCTCTCTCTCTCTCTCTCTCTCTCTCTCTCTCTCTCTCTCTTTTAAAAAAATATGTAAAGGAACTTTTGGGAATGATAAAAATGTTCTATATCTTGATTTTTATGGTACTTATACATATTCTTGTGGTAGTAGAAATTTGCTTGGCTGCTGTAATAAAATATCAAATGTTTTTATTTTATTATAAGCTAATTATACCTCAATAAAGTTGATTTTTAAAATAATGTTCAAAAATGAAATTTTGGAGCTGGGGATGTAAGCTTAATAGTGGAGTGGCTGCCTTATATGCATAAGGACCTAGGTTCAATTCCTAGCACCTCAAAAAAAAAAAAAACTACTCAAAAGGAAACTTTATAATAATCTAGTAAAATATAAGGCTGTAGTGATATAATGATCATCAGATGTGCCTAAAAAGAAAATACAAAAATCTTCAAGCATTTCAGAGTATAGCCTAGCTTAAAGGTAATAATTAGCTGTTCAAGGCCTTTTTGCCTACCTGTTAAAATTAAAATGTTAAAATTAATTCAAATTGAAACAATTTTTATTTTAAGGAACTTAAGCAAATCTGAATAAATTATTCCTTTTTGCAAACTCTGCCAGCTCTAAGACAAGTACTATTTCCAGCATTAGCGGGGAAATGTTTTTTCTAAAGAAATCATCCAAACAGGACTTAAGTCCAATAGAGAAACATTTATATCAGACATAAGATTAGTTTATGTGGCTAGAAACAAGATTTTTTTTTTTTAATGCTGTGAAGATTAAACCCAGGGCCTCACACATTTGTTAAGTAAATGCTTTGCCACTAAGCTACAACCCCAGCCCCAGAAACAGGAATCTTAAAGTCATGCTTTAAAGTATTATCTGTTTCTGATATTTAATGTCTTTCCACCAAAATAAGTGGAGATGAACTTGATAATCTCTCTTGTTTAAATACTACATTTATTGGCTATTATTTTTGGGTTGGTGCTCAAATTACAATATATTATATCTCAGTATATACTGAAATATAAAGTTAGCTGAATTAAATTAGAAAAAAATGTAATTTTGTTTTATGAATTCTTTTAAAATATTTTTAATCTGTATTACAAATCCTTCCTCTTGATTTATATACATTGTTTATGGAATTGTACATCAGAAATACCTTTCTTGGAATTCATACTATTTTTTAAAAAATATTTTTCAGTATACATTATTTGCCCAGAAATTTCACTTCTGAAAATTTGTTCTAAGAATATAATCACAGGTGTATAAAGTAATTTTTATATGAAATTTTAGCATAAATAAATAAACAACAACCTGAATTTTCAGTGGTAGGAGTTTGATTAATTGTTGTATAAATACAGTGCTACTATTAAAATAATGTTAAAGAACTAAGTGACATGGAAAATATTCACAATATATCATTAAATGTAAGGAGAAGGTTATCAGACTATATGATCTGTGACAACATATAAGAAAAAAATTTACAGATAAACAAAATGTTTATAGTCTCTGGTAGAATTACAGATGGCTGTGTTGTTCTTGGTGCCTTTAGGTTGTAACTACTCTTTGTCGAACATAGATTACAAGATATATGTGTGTCTTTTTAATTGGATAATAATAGAAGGAAATTTCCTGCCATCTCACAAGTAAATTTTCCTTGTCCTTGTGCATGTGTGTGTTTTGGTTTTCTGTTTAGTTTTGTTTTGTTTTAATGCATTATTAAGGATTGAACTGAGGGACTCACACATGTACTAGGCAAGCTCTCTTAACAGTGAACTACCTCCCCAGCCCAAATTTTCCACTGTTTGATTCAGGAACTTCTTAGCAGCTGTGATATCTGAGCTATTTTCTATGGAGCTAAGTTAGAAATACTTGTATCTTAAAGCTCTGTAACAAGGTACACCATGAAACACCAGGAAAGTATGATAAAGCAGGAAAGCTTAGATAGAAATCAATTTAGTAAGAAAGAGTAAAGGGGCAGGGATGTTTTCTTTGGTTTAGACAGTATTAGCCAGGAAAGTTATTCTTGATAAAATTTTTGTCACAATGACTTCCTCATTACCTATTACATTTTTAATTTCCTTAGTATGTTTGTGCTACTGAAAGGAGCCACAAAGGAGCAGTCTTTTAAGATTGGTCAAGAAATTGCCGAAGCTGTAACTGCTACCAATCCTAAACCAGTGAAACTGAAGTTTGAAAAGGTAAGAGGAATATAATTCTAATAATCACATATAAAATTTACGTATCTTCTAAAGACTTCTGAGTTTTTAATACATTGTGTTGGTTACTATTATTATAAAACAGGGCACCTCAAACTTAATGGTGTAAAATAACCTCACAGATTTTATGACTCAGAAATTCAGAAAAGGTTCAGCATGATTGGCTTGCCTCCACTCCACCGTGTATAGGTCCTCTCAGCTGGGAAGAATTAAAGGCTAAATATAACTTAACCAATATCTGAGGATAATCCAGTCAACAGCTAAGGGCTGAAATCATCTGAAGTTTGCCTATCCTCATGTCTGTTTGTTGATGCCAGCTACAGGTAGGGACATGAGCTTAACTAACTACTCATGACCTTTTCCCAGACCTGCTTGTTCTTCCTGACAGTGTTATGACTGGGTTCTAGGAGTGAACATCCCAAAGAGAAGTAGACCAAAACTGTTTTGCTTTTTACAACACAGTCTCACAATCACACTATGTCACAAGCCTCTCTAGACATAAGGAACCCCTTCTATTAATAGGAAGAATGACAACATCATAAGACCATATGGTATGGAAGATATTCTCTTTGCAAAATATAGTGTGCCACAGGGACTTTTGATTCTTTTCACTATCCTTTAGATATGTATTTAGTTCTTTCTATATGAAACATATTTAGCCTTAGTATTTTTGTGTCAAATACAAAGAATTATAACATACAACCCTCCTCCTTAGAGCCAGTAAATGAAAAGAAACAATATGAATATATAATATTTTTTATAAAGTCTTTTTTGTATATATAATTTGTAATCTTTGTATATACCTTTATAATCTTTATATACATATATAGGTGTAATCTCTTATCAACTAACAAAATTTTCATAAAAGTAATCAATCTAAGTCATATAAGAACACAGAACTGAGCATTTTGGCACACACCTGTAATCTCTGAGATTTGGGAGGCTGAGATAGGAGAATTGCAAGTTCGAGGCCAACCTCAACAACTTAGTGAAACCTTGTCTCAAATTTAAAAACATAAATTAAAAAAGAACTGGGGATGTGATTTGGTGATAAGGCACCCCTGAGCTCAATCCCCAGTACTAAAGGAAAATAAAAAGAACACCCACAATAAAGAAAGAATTATGTCTTCCTGATCTTGATCAGAAGACTCTCCATATGGGGACAATGTAGAACTTTGAAAAATGATTAGGACTTGGAGATTTGGTTCAGTAGTACAGTGTTTGCCTAGCATATTACGCAAGGCCTTGGGTTCAATCCCCAGCATCACACACAAATAAAGAAGTTTTGGGGGCTAAGGTTGTGGCTCATAAGTCAAGCACTTGCCTAGCATGCGTGAGGCACTCAGTTTGATCCTCAGCACCACATTAAAAATAAAGGTATGTGTCCACCTACAACTAAAAAATATATATATATTTTAAAAAGGTTTAGAATTTCAGTAGGCAACATGGGACTGCAATCATTCTATTCAGAAGAAAATGACAGGTAGAAAGTTATGGGGTTGAAAAATATAATAAGGAAAATACAGAGTAGCAGGAGTTGAATTTGGAAAAATGAAATCGAGACCAGAATCTTATAAAATATCTTGAATGCCAAACTGTAGTGTTTAAATTTTCTTTAATAGAGGTTATTATCTTAGTCTACTTTTGTTGCCATAACATAATAACCACAAACTGAGTAATTTATAAAGAACAGAAATTTGTTTCTCACAGCTCTGAAGGCTGGGATGTTCAAGATCAAGGGACCAGCATCTGGTAATTGGTAAAGGCCTTTTTGCAACATCCTTATATGGTGGAAGGCAGAAGGCCAAAAAAAGGGCAGCCTCTACCTATCAAGCTCATCTGTAAGGGCACCTAATCCCATCATGACAGAAGGAGTCCCCATGGTGTGGTTACTTCTCAAAGGACCCACCTCAGAATACCATCACATTTGCAACATCTTAATTTTGTCCACTGAGGGGACACATTTAAACTACAGCAATTATCAAACAAGAGAATGACATGATCAGAGCTATTTGATTAGGGTTGGCCTCACAGTAGTATATCAGATGGATTGGGAAAAAGAGAATCCCCAAACAGAAATGCCTATAGCCTGAATCAGTGAAACAACAATAGGGAAAATAAAGAGGATAATTCAAGAAATACTGAGAAAGAGTATGGGCAATACTTAGAAGTAATTGATTTAAGAGGGCAAATGTGGAAACAGGGAGAAAAGAATCAAAGGTGACTTTGTGAAACCTTGTCTCAAATTTAACAACATAAATTAAAAAAGAACTGGGGATGTGGTTAGGTGATAAGGCACCCCTGAGCTTAGATGTAGATGGACACAACAATATATATGTCATTTACTTACTATGAAGCAAGAACTGTGCCAAGAGATTCAAAGAAGACTCACATCTTCCCTGAAGAATACACAAATGTTTACCTGAAATAGATCATAGACCTAAATTTAACATAACATTTGTTAAGAATTGTTTGTTTCTTCATGTTATATACTGATCTGTAGTTTTATTTTCTTATTTTATCTTTGTCTGGTTTAGAACAAGAAAAGCCTACCCTCATTAAATGAGTTAAAAGTGTTCCCTCTTCTAGTTTCTAAAAGAAAAAAAGTATAAGATTGATATAATTATTTCTTCCTTAAATGGTTGATGAAATACACCGGTGAAGTCATCTGGAAGTCAGAATTTTTATTTGGAGAAAGGTTTTTAATTATAAATTAAACATCTTTAATACATACTACATTAGTCATATTTTCTTCTCATGTCAGTTATCAAGGAATTGACCATTTCTTTTAAGTTGTCAAATATATTGACATGAATTTTTTAATATTTTAATATCTGTAAGATCTTTAATTATACTTTCTTTTATGATATTGGTAATTTTTTTACTGTTTATTCTAGCTAAAGGTTTATTCATCTATTGAACTTTTTGAAGAACTATTTCATCAATTTACACTCTGTTTTTTTCTTCCTTTCTTCCACTTTCTATGGGTTTAGTTTATATTTCTTTTCTTGATAAGTTTTGAAAGATATTTCCCTCTAAAACCTTGCTTTAGCTACAAATTTTGATATCTTTGTTGTCATTATTCATTTGCTTCAGTGATAATGATCTATAAATTATTACTTAGAAATGTGTTAAATTCCAGTTATTAGGGATTTTTTCCAGAAGTCTTTTTGTGATTATTTAATTTAATTATGTTTTAGTCAAAGAACATAACTCATAATATTTTAAAGCTTTCTATATTCTCACTGATTTTCTTTCAGTTACTAAGAGGGGCTAAAGTCTCCACTATAGTCATGGATTATTTGCCTGTTTGTTCTTTTAGTTCTATCAGTTTTGATGTCATGTA
Source organism: Ictidomys tridecemlineatus (assembly GCF_052094955.1). Classification (NCBI taxonomy): domain Eukaryota; kingdom Metazoa; phylum Chordata; class Mammalia; order Rodentia; family Sciuridae; genus Ictidomys; species Ictidomys tridecemlineatus. Next base: position 50,894,160 of record NC_135484.1, read on the forward strand.
TTTCAAGGTTTCTGTATTAGGTGCATGCACATTGAGGATTATGTATTATCTTGATTGATACTTTTATCTTGAAGGATAATTAATATTTATCCTTCAATTATCCATTAATTATCCTTTAGATAATTAATATTTCTAATATTAATGTAGTTACCATGGCTTTCTTTTGATTAGCGTTAATGTCTTATGTTTAAAGTGGATTTCTTTTTTTAACTTTTTTTTAATATTTATTTTTTAGATGTAGATGGACACAACACAATGCCTTTATTTCTATATGGTGCTGAGGATCGAACCCGAGTCCCGCCCATGCTAGGAGAATGCTCTACCGCTGAGCCACAATCCCAGCCCTAAAGTAGATTTCTAATAGTTTATAGTAGACTCTTACTGTTTAATTTAGTCTGATCATTTCTGCCTTTTAATTTAATTTGGATAGTTGGATCATTTACAATTAATGTGATTATCGATAAATCTTGGACATTCCACAGTGTATACATACTTAAAATATAAATATATAAAATGATAACTATATAAAATCTTTGACAATTAAAAAAAGCAGATATGGTGGACATAGTAGTATATACTTGTAGTCCCAGATAATCAGGAGCATCAGTGGAACCCAAGTGTTCAAGACCAGCCTGGTTAATATAGTAAGATCCCGTCTCAAAAGAGAAATATTTAACTATTTTTAAAAGGTTGGGGGAAACTTGGGTAAAGAGAAAGAACTAAATTCTTAAAAAAAAAAAAAAAAAAAAAAAAAAAACTAGGGCTGAGGTTGTGGCTCATGGGTAGCTTACTTGCCTGGCATGTGTGAGGCACTACTCAGCACCACGTAAAATAAATAAAGGACTTTGAACAACTAAAAATTTTTTTTTTAATTTAAAAAAAAAACAACTAAATTCTTTAAAAAAAAAAAAAAAAAAGGAATACACCACTGATCCTAGAATTCTACTTGAAGGAATTTATCTGACAGGTTAATTCATGCAAGGTAATTTATTAGAATACTATTTATAATTTCTAAAGATTGAAAACATCCTAAATGGGCTGAGAATGTAGCTCAGTGGTGGAATACCTGTCTAGTATGCATGGCCTTGGGTTCAGTTCCCAACACCACCAGCCCAAAAGAAAACACATCCTAAATGACTTATAGAAGGTTACTGGTTACATAAATTATGGTAACCCATACAGTAGACTGCTTTGTAACTACAAAAAACAAAATGAGCTTTCTATACTAGGATGGAATTCGCTCCAAAATAAGTAAGCATGATGAAGAATGGTGTATATAGTAAGCTACCATAGTATGGAGAAGAAGAGTATATCTGTATAACATTTGCTCAAACTATCTCTGTAAGGATACACAGGAAACCAATAATAGGATGCCTCTAGGGAAGAAGTGGAAGCTAAGAGGCTTCTCACTGTATATTCTCATAACTTTTTTTTTTAGAGAGAGAGAGAGAAGTTTTTAATATTTATTTTTTAGTTTTTGGTGAACACAACATCTTTATTTTTACTTTTATGTGGTGCTGAGGATCGAACCCAGTGACCCACGCATGCCAGGCAAGCGCGCTACCGCTTAAGCCACATTCCCAGCCCTATTCTCATAACTTTTTAAAATTTGTGCCATATGTAGATGTAAATTAATTTTTAAATTGTTGAAAATATGATTGATAACTTTTTTAATATTTACTTTTTAGTTATAGGTGGATCCAATACCTTTATTTTATTTTATGTGGTGCTGAGGATTGAACCCAGGATTGGCCTCACGCACGCTAGGCCAGCACTCTACCACTGAGCCACAATGTCAGCCCCCATAATTTATTACTTTTGATAAAGCAGTATTAATTGAGGTAGGGGCAGAATTGGTAGTGTCAGAAGAGTAGTGAGTGGTAAAGAAGTAAAGATAATTCATTTTGTGTGCTTTCTTATTGAGGTTTTGGTATATGAATTCATTGTATCCCAAGTCATATTTTGAATTTTTTATTAATTATATTTGAGAAGAGAGAACAGAAAGACATAAAAATGAAAGTTAATGATGGGAAAAAATGGTTACTGAGAGATATTTTCTTAATTTCATTATAGGTATATTTGCCCTGTGTTTTACAAACAAAAAAGAGGTATGTAGGTTACATGTATGAAACACTGGATCAAAAGGACCCAGTATTTGATGCAAAAGGAATAGAAACAGTTAGAAGAGATTCTTGCCCTGCTGTTTCTAAGGTAAGTTCTATCTGTGTAAAAAACTAAGTGGCTAAAGACTCTGATGAAAATATAAATATACTTAAGCATACATTGAGGTGAAGGAACTATATCCTACATAACAATATATAACTCTATAGGAGGATACTATGTGAATTTTGAGATTTTCTTTGTAATTTTGTGTGTGTGTGTCTTCCATATTTTATGTTTTATCAAAATTGTTGAAAAATAAAATGTAAATCGGGTACAGTGGTATTGTGCCTATAGTTTTAGCTACTCAAGAGTCTGAAGTGGGACAATCAATGGTGAGCCCACGAGTTTAAATCTAGTCTGGGCAACATAGCAAGACCCCATCTCAAAAAGAGAAAAAAAAAAGGCAACACAACATGAACTGGTAAAGAGTTCTTGTCTATCACTTAGACATGATAGTAGGATGTATAGTCATATAATAGCTCCCAAAAGGTAGGGAGTGGGATGAAGAAGAGAAACTACCATAAATTTCATAACTAACACAGTCTATTCCAGTTTAACTGAAATTTCATTTACTTTAGTTATCAATTACAAAATAAGACAATTTAAGAACAGTGCTACTAAAAATTACCTAAATTTCTCTACTATAATAATTTTCACCATAGTATTTTTTTCTTTACTTAGACTCCTTTAGCAAACTAAAAATAAGTAGCACAGATGGGAATTGCTCCCTCTATACTGATTTAATGAGAACATTAAATGCCATATATAATATTATGTGAATTTGGAATATTACTATACAGTAATTTCTGTAAGAGATGCCATCAGATAACTCTTTCCCTGTCCGCAGAGTTGTGCTTAAGCTAAATTAACAAGCTTATTTTATTATATAAATACATATAGTTTCTGGGATTCAGAATAAAATATATAATTTTCACCTGGAATTAACTTAGATTCAATCTACTACATAAATCCATTATATGATGGCCATTTCCTCACAGAAATATTTCCAACAAAGAAAACTCTGTCACAGTTATTTATCAATACTATAAACAGACAAAAGGCTGTTTTTCTCTTTCCATATTTTTATTGATGTATTATAGTTGTACATAATGATGAGATTTTTTGTTGTATATTTGTACATGCACATAATATAACAATATAATTGGGCCAGTATCCCCCTCACCATGTTCCCTCTCCCTCCTCAGACCTCTGGTCCATCTCCTACTAATGGATCTCCCACTGATTTTCAAGAGATCCAAACACTTTTCATTTTTCCTCTCTAGTTCCCACATATGGGAGAGAACATATCACCCTTGACCTTTTGAGTTTGGCTTATTTTGCTTAACATAATAACCTTAAGTTCTGTTAGTTTTCCTGCAAATGACACAATTTCATTTTTCTTTATGGCTGCATACAGCTCCATTTTCTGTGTGTGTGTGTGTGTGTGTGTGTGTGTGTGTGTGTGTAAGAGAGAGAGAGAGAGAGATTTACTTTATTTGTTTATCCATTGATTTGACATCTAGGCTGGTTCCATAGTTTGCCGTTATGAATTTTGTAGCTGTGAGTGTGAGTATGCATGTATCACTGTAGTATGATGACTTTATAATTTTTCAGGATGTATACCAAAGAGTGGTATAGCTGGGTCATACAGTGGCTGTATGTCTAGTCTTTTGAGAAACCTCCATATTGATTTCCATAGTGGTTGTACTAATGTACATTTCCACAAATAGTGTAAAAGTGTTTCTTTTTCTCCACATCTTCTCTAGCATTTATTATTGTTTGTATTCTTTGTGACTGCCATTCTGACTGGTGTGAGGTAAAATCCTTAATTGCTAAAGATGTTGAAGATTTTTTCATGTATTTATTGGCCATTTGTGTTTCTGCTTTTGAGAAGAGTCTGATTAATTCATTTGACAATTTATTAATTGAGTTATTTGGTTTTGATGTAAATTTCTGTGAGTTCTTTATATATTTTAGATATTAATCCTCTATCAGAAGAGTAGCCTAACAAAGATTTTCTACTATTATGTGGGTTTTCTTTTCCCATTCCTAATTGATTCCTTTGCTCAGCATGGAAGCATTTTAATTTGATGCCATCTCATTTATTAACTCTTGGCATTTTTTTCCTGAGCTTTAGAGCTCCTATTGAGAAAGTTGTTGCCTGTGCCTCTATGCTGGAGTTTTAAATCCTCCATTTTCTTCTAGGACTTGCATAGTTTCTGTTCTAATTCCTAGGTGTTTGATCCATTTTGAGTTGATTTTTGTGCAGGGTGAGAGAGAAGGGTCTAGTCTCATTTTTCTGCATTTGAATAACCAGTTTTCCCATCACCATTTGTTTAAAAGGCTGTCTTTTCTCCAGTGTATGTTTTTGGCACCTTTGTCAAGGATCAGATTACTGTAAATGTGTAATTTTCTGTGTATCTTTTATTATGCACCATTCGTCTATGTATCTGTTTTTATGCCAGTACCATGCAGTTTTTGTTACTATAGCTTTGTAGTATAATTTGAAGTCAGGTATTGTGATGCCTCCAGCATTGCTTCTTTGGCTTGGAATTGCTTTGGCTATTTTGGCTATATTGCTTGTATTCCTATAAATGAATTTTAGGACTTTGTTTTCTAATTCTTTGAAGAATGCCATTTGTATTTTGATGGGGATTGCATTGAATCTGTGAATTGCTTTTGGTAGTATGGCATTTAATTCTGTTTATCCATGAATATGGGAGGTCTTGCATCTTCTGGGGTCTTTTTAAATTTCTTTCTTCAATGTCCTATGATTTTCATGGTAGGGGTCTTTCACCTTCTAGGTTTACTCTTAAGTTTGTTTGTTTTTTTTGTGGGTTTTTTTTTTTTGAGGCTATTGTGAATGGAATTGTTCTTCTGATTTCTTTCTCTGCAGATTTATCGTTGGTATATATGCATGTTGTATGTTGATTTTGTAACCTGCTAGTTTGTTAAAGTAGTAACCTGCTTCTATTAGCTCTAGAAGTCTTCTGGTGGAGTTTTTGATCTTTTAGGTAAAGATCATGTAATCTGCCAACGGTGATATTTTTGCTTCTTCCTTTTTAATTTTTATCCCTTTCATTTCTTTCTCTTGCTTAATAGCTCTGGCTAGAATTCTAGTATTATATTACACAGGAATGGTGAGAGTGGATTTTAAAGAAAATTTTTTCGATTTTTTTAAAGAAAATGTTTTCAGTTTTTCCCTACTTACTACAGGGTTGGCTTTGGGTTTTTCACATATGACCTTTATCATGTTGAGATTGGTTCCTTCTATCCCTAGTTTCTTCAGTGTTTTTATCACTGAGTTTGGTCAAAGGCCTTCTCTGCATCTATTGAGATGACTAAGTGATTTTTTCCTTAATTCTATTTATGTTTTGTGTGTATTACGTTTATTGTTTTGTGTATATTAAATCTTCTTTACATCTCTGGAATAAAACCTACTTTTACAATCTTCTTAATATATGGTTAAATACAACTTGTGAATATCTTACTAAGTATTTATACATCTAAGTTCATCAGGGATATTGGTCTGTAATTTTCCTTCCTTGACATTTCCTTATCTGGTTTTGGTACAAAGGTGATGCTGGCTTCATATTATTGATTTGGAAGTGTTCCATCCCTTTTTATTTCATGGAGTCATTCAAGGAGTATTGGCATTAGTTGTTCCCTAAAGGTCTGGTAGAATACAGCTGAGTATCCATCTGGTCCTGGTTCTTTCTTGGAAGGTTTTATATTACTGCTTCTACCTCATTGTAGTTATTGATCCACTTAGGTTTTCTATGTCCTCTTGATTCAGTTTGGCAGATTATGCCTAGAAATGTATTCATTTCCTCAAGGTTTTCCAAATTTATTGGAATATAAGTTTTCTAAATAGTCCCTATGATCTGCTGGATTTCTGTAATATTTGTGATGATTTCTCCATTTTCATCTCAAGTTCATTACTTGTTGCATAAAGGAAATGACTATTAATTTTATTAAATTGTTCTATTTTTTTCTTTTGGTTAGTTTGGCTAAGCACTTGTCTTTTCAAAGAACCAGCTCTTTGTATCATCCATCCTTTATATTGTTTTTATTCTCAATTTCATTGATTTCAGCTCTGATCTTAATTTTTCCTTCTTTCATCTGGTTTTGGAATTCGTTGTTCTTTTCAAGGACTTTGAGATGTAACAGTATGTTGTTTATTTGGGATCTTTCTGATTTTTTTATGTAAGCACTCATAGCTATAAGCTTCCCTCCTAGAACTGCCTTCATAATGTCCCAGAAGTTTTTGTGTGTTGTATCACTATTCTCATTTGAGAGGAATTATTTAATTCCTCTCCTGATTTCTTGTATCACCCATTCATTATTCAAAAGTATATTGTTCATTCTCCCTGTGTTTATATAGTTTCTGTAGGGTTTTGTGTCATGTTGATTTCTAAATTCATTCCATTATGATTTGATAAGATGTAACGAATCATATTTTTTTGTACTACTTTGTGGAATACTTAAATAAGTTCAGTAGTGCCAATTTAGCAGTTATGAATTGTTTTAGTTTCTACTTATCTTAGAAAGTTTTGTTTCCTTTTTTATTTTGAAGTAGAGCTTTGCTGGAAATAGCAGTCATGGTTGACAATTGGTTTTTTTTTGGGGGGGGGACTTGAAACATCATTCTAAGCCCTTCTGGTATTTAGAGTTTGTACTGAGAAATCAGAAATGATTCTGAATGACTTACCTTTAAATATGACCTTATATTTTTCTCTTTAGGCTTTTAAAATTCTATCCTTGCTTTGTATTAATGCATTTTAATTATAATGTGTCATGGAGAAGGTCTTTCTTGATTTGATCTATTTGGGGTTCTGCATACCTCCTGTGTATGTATGTCCATGTCATTCTCAAAGTTTGGAAATTTTTCTGTTATTATTTGCCTGAAGAGGTTATCCATTCCATTTACCTGCATCTCACAACCCTCCTCAGTTCCAATGATTCTTAAAGTTGGTCTCTGAATGTTGTCCCAGAGTTCTTGGATACATTCTTCTTTTCCTTAATGCTGTCTGAAAATTCAAGGATGAGCACTTTGACTTCTAGCTCTGAGATTCTGTCTTCAGCTTGGTCTACGGAGACTTTCATCTGAACATTTTATTTGATTCACTGTGTATTTCAATTTCAAGGTTTCTGTTTGTGTCTTTTTGAATATTTCTATATCCTTCTTGAATTTCTCATGCATAATCCCGTACTTACTTCCTCAGTTCACTCAGTTATTTTTCTGTGTTCTCTTGGAATTCATTGATTATTTTTAGTTATTCTTTTTTTCTGGATTTTTTATCTGACACTTCATCCACTTCAGTATTTGGTATGTCAGTTGCTGGTTAACTGTGAACTTTAGGAGATGCCCTGTTACCTTGTTTTTTCATATATCTGTGTCCCTATGTTGAGGTTTTTGCATGTGTTGGAATAGATTTCTCTTCTGCTCTTATGTGCCTATGTAGAGCACAACTTCAATTGCCAAAATGTTCTAGAGTGATCTTGATTAAGACCCCTTCATAATTGTTTAGTATCCACAGAAAAGGCTGATTCTTAATTGACTGCTTGGTGATATTTAAATTTATTTTTGTCCTATCTGTAAGAAATAAAAATCTGTATATAAGATCATGTCCAGTTTCTTATACCTAGAGTTCTCTATTTAAGAAAAATTTAAATCCTCATCACATAGCCAGTTTTTCTTCTGGATATTATTCCAACATGATTTTTCTCAAACTATATTATATTCTGTTTTTAGAAATAGCAAGCTATAGAAAGTTTCCAAAATATTTTCTAATTTCTGATAATTTTGATTAACCAATCACTGTGAAGTTATTTAAGTAGATCAGTAGTTATCCCAGTGGTTTTATAATGAAATTATAACAGCAGTGATGAAGATTCTGGGGGATATTATATATTCACATGCATATCTCTTTTATTTTAAGATACTCGAGCGTTCCCTGAAGCTGCTATTTGAAACAAGAGATATAAGTCTAATTAAACAGTATGTTCAGCGACAATGTATAAAGCTTCTGGAAGGAAAGGCCAGCATACAAGATTTTATCTTTGCCAAGGAATACAGAGGAAGTTTTTCTTATAAACCTGGAGCTTGTGTGCCAGCCCTTGAACTTACAAGGTAATGATGGACACAGTATCACAGCCCCTAGTACTAGCCAGTATATTCCTGGAGGGAGTTGTCACAGGCTTAGAGTAAATGAAAAGACATCTAATCTACAGGCACAGGCACAGACAGTTGTTTCTCCACCTTACTGCATGAAGCCTCACCTATGCTCCCTTACATTTTGTAATATCTGAAGAACTTTTCTTCTGGGCTTTCCTTAGGAAACTAAATGCAGTAAATTGTGATCCAATATATTTGTTTTTCCCATGTGAAAATCACTAGGCAGTCCTTAATATTGATCTATCAAAGCATTTATATAGAATCATTCTGGAATCAAATTGTTTAGCTAAATTTTCTCTTTAATTTTTCATTGTTAGGTTTATGATAGTTTATTCTTAGAATCATATTATTTTCCAGGTAGCAGTGATGTACAAAATAAGCCCCTTTACACATCCACAGCAAAGTTCTCAAAGAAGTAGTAACTCATAATTTAAAAGTACATCTTGTAGATTTCTCTTGGTTTTATTGCTTCATTCTAATTTAATGTGCTAGACAGATACCTTATATGACAGTCTTTGAGTGTGTATTTTATTTGAATTTGAATAGGAAAATGCTCACTTATGACCGGCGCTCTGAGCCTCGAGTTGGGGAGCGAGTGCCATATGTCATTATTTATGGGACCCCTGGAGTGCCACTTATTCAGCTGGTAAGGCGCCCAGCAGAAGTCCTACAGGATCCAACTCTGAGACTGAATGCCATTTACTATATCACCAAGCAAATCCTTCCACCCCTGGCAAGAATCTTCTCACTTATTGGTATTGATGTCTTCAGCTGGTATCATGAATTACCAAGAGTAAGTTTACTAAATAGTACATGTTATAACTACTTCACTTCACATTTTCAGTAGAACTAAAGATTTTATTTATGTGCTTTAAGAGGCAAAGCAGATAGATCCTAACCTAGTAAAGATGCCATACCTTTCTGGTTTCCGAAAAGAAAAATTTTTTAAATTCTCATTAAATACATTCCTAACTTCTATCAGGTTGCCCAAATTACAGAAGTATCAAAAATTATTTCTCAAGAATTTCAGTGGTAATCATGTAATCACAAAATAATGCAGAGCAAACCAACTAATAATAAAAAACAAAAATTAATTCAAAATAGATATTAAAAGATGTATAGGATATAGTATCTAGACATAGTCCTGAATAATCCAGAAGAAAGAAATATTAAAATAGCATTACACTAAAGTAAAATATGTAGAGTGGAATCTCAGCACAAGGAGCTTTGCTTCATTCTTCTGACTTAGTTAACTCAATAGAAACATGAAGGAGTGATATGTGAGTCTGTAAGAATCTGGGACACATTTTCCTGGACAGTAGTATTTTTTTATCTGTTGGTAAGAATTCACTTCATATCTACTTGATCATTTGCTATCATCTCAGACTATGGAAGGCAGATAGTATTATATTTACTTCTTAGTAAACACTTTTAAAGGAAAGGGAAAGTATAACTTGGGAAACTGAGTTTGAATCTGTGTTTCTGAGAGTTTGTGCTGACTTACATCTATAGTGCTACACCCCTGGCCCTGAGCCAGGAAACTGATTTTTTGTTGTTGTTACAGTTTTTCATTTTATCACCAGCAAGAATGTGAAATCAATAGCATATGTAAGAATCTAATCTGATAATTTATGCAAAGTAATTTATAAGATGCCAGGAAAATATGTGAAGGGTATGATATTATTTTATTGTAAAGAGACCTCTGAAACTTTATTATTAACTTTAGTATTAACTTTAAATGAAGAATTCTTAGGTGACTTGTGTTTTATTAAATTTGAAATGCTCCAGGTTTACTTTTGCTTCAGCTTTGGTCCCTACTGCCCAACACGTTGTTTTACTCTTCCATTTTGTTTGTTTCCATGTGCAGCATGAAACAAATCCACTCTCAATTTGGATCTTTTCCATTGTCCTCTATGATCTCCAGTGCCCTGTATAATTATAATCATGTACATTTGTGTATATCACCAAAAAAAAACTGAGTGGCTGGAGACTAATTTTTTTCCCCAGTGGAAAAATATTTGATATGAAGATGTAAGCTCTACTGGGTGCAGTGGCACACGCCTATAAACCCAGTGGCTCAGGAGGCTGAAGCAGGAATATCTCAAGTTCAAATTTCAGCAACTCAGCGAGGACTTAAACAACTTAGTGAGACCCTGTCTCAAAGTAAAGTATAAAAAGGGGCTGGGGGTGTGGCTCAGTGGTTAAAAGCCCTTGAGTTCAATCCCTGGTATCAAAAAAGAAAAAAAGATGTAAGATCCATGACAGTGTGGGTTTGTTAATTTCTCTAACCTCAGTGTCCAGGATAGCACCTGGCATATGGTAGCTACTCAGCATTTGTTGAATGAATAAGTGAATAAAATAATGCCTGAGTATATCTGTAATTAGCATGAGAATAGCAGGTCTGCTGTGAAGCTAGCTCAGACTTATTTCTGAACTGATGATATTGTAGATCCAGAAAGCCACCACCTCTTCTAGAAGTGAACCTGAAGGGCGGAAAGGCACTATTTCACAATATTTCACTACTTTACATTGTCCTGTTTGTGATGACCTGACCCAGCACGGCATCTGTAGTAAATGTCGGAGCCAACCTCAGCACGTTGCCGTCATCCTCAACCAAGAAATCCGAGAGCTGGAACGCCAACAGGAGCAACTTGTAAAGGTATGGCCTTATTCACTGGACACAGAATTCCAAGCAATCTGATTCTTCTGGGAAATACCATTAACTCTTGAATTATAGTATGAGATATGAAACTGGAATAAAGAATAAATGATATACTTCTCAATCTAGTTCATATCATTAAACTAAACTATTAAAAATGAATTAGTTTGTTGGGCTGGAGTTCTGGCTCAGTGGCAGAACACTTGCCTAGCATGTGTGATGCACTGGGTTTAGTTCTGAGCACTGCATGTAAATAAATAAAATAAAGGTCCATTGACAACTAAAAAAAAATATTTTAAAAGAATGATTTAGTTTGTTTTATAATTTATTTTTGTTCTTGATGGAATAGTGTATTGTGCTTATTAAAGCCTAGAACTACAATGGCCATCTACCCAGTTTCTTTCATAATAGTATTAAAGCAATAATAAGAAAAGTTTCAGTTACTCTGTCAACACTTGCCTTTCTTATAATAATCCAGTAATCTTAGAAAATTGCTAATAAACTTGGAAAGTTTATAATTCAGAGAGTCCAGATAGAACATTTATATTAAAATAAATAATTTACATAACTGAGTTTTCCTGCCAGAGATTGTTCTAAGCACTCTTCTAGATGAATAAAACTGACACAGAGAGGTTGAGTAATTTGCATGTTACACTGCTGAGTGATTGAACTAGGATTAAGCCACAAAATGCAAAGATGAGAATTAATAAAATTTCAAATTTGGGGATTCTAACAGAAATAAACAAAAAATATCTCTTGAAAATAAAATCCAAACAAAACTTGTTTCTGTGTTTCTCTTTCCCCTCACCTCTTCACATTGCCCCCTCTCTGGGTAAAATTAAAAGTCTTTAGCTTTATTTATAAGTCTTCCTCCATTCTGACCTTTCCTGCTACTTCTGTCACCAGTTCTTGTCATTTTCCCTGTTATACTCTACCCTCTACCTCTTTTATACTGAACTTTTTTTAGATTGATGATATATCTTAATCTCTTCCACCTTCTGGCCTTTAAACACCCTTTTCCCTCTGCCAGGAATGTTTTTCTTATCCCCTGCTAATCATCAGAGAGGAATCAGTTTAAACACCTAGACCAGATAAAGCCTTCCCTACAGTAGGTTCTTGCCATAACCTCCTCTGCTTCTACTGCTTTTACACATAATTATGTATGTGTCCGTCTTCAATAACAGCAAATGAGTCAGTGGGGACAGAAGCCCTGCCTTCTCTCACTGTTGAACTAGCTGTGCCACTGTGAGATTTCAGCCCCTGTGGTGGTCTGAAAATAATTATAGAACAAATAAACAATTTTCTGCTTAATGCCTAATTAAAGAAGCAATATATCACTGCAGTTATTACCAAACAATTTTCAACCATTTTGTACTAGTTTTGTGATTCTAGTCAGTACAATTACTGAAGCCACTGGGTACTCCTAGCTTCTGTTTATTTTGTAGGCTGCTGTCCTATAGCAGCAACCCACTCAGAAAATTCCCTTGTTGGATCCTAGCGTGTTACACTAACAGAGCAGGAACTTCAGACCTCTACAGAGGTCACACTCTTTGAGTGTTCTCTTCCTGGACCTTTTTATCTTCTGCCCTCAGAGACAATCACCGAACAATTACCTTTCACTATTAGTTCTTGTTTCTTATAAAAATACAGTTTAAAGAAATGATGCTGTCATCTTTCACACTATATTAAAACTTTAGGTATTTTTTAAAAACAGTAGTTTCACACATTAATATGTAGAAATTTTCATAAATCAGAAATTATGGAATATGTAATAAGAAACAGAAACATTAACAATAGATTTTTATAATATCTTTCTCAGTTCAAGACCAACCAAGTGATCACAAATAAACAAAACTATGGAAGATCTAAACAACATCATAGGCAATCCTTATGATTATTTGTGGAACTCTGTAACTCAAAATTATACAGCACTTTTATAGAATATTTTTAAGTTGACTATATCTTAGTCTGTAAGGAAAGACTAAACAAGGGGTTGGGGGGCAGGAAAGGGAAAAGAGAGGTACATCTCTTTTTTTTTTTTTTTATTGATTGTTCAAAACATTACAGAGCTCAAGACATATCATCTTTCATACATTCGACTCAATTGGGTTTTGAACTCCCCAAATACATAATACAGAGAGGTACATCTCAATTAAAATTTTTTTAAAGACTAAATAAACTTCAAAAGTTGAAATATTAGAACTGGCATTTTTTAGGGAGCTGGGGATATAGCTCAGTTGGTAGAGTGCTTGCCTTGCATGCACAAGACCCTGAGTTCAATCCCCAGCACCATAAAAAAAAGGGGGGTGGAGAAAGAAAGAAATGGCATTTTTATCAACACAATGCTATAAAACTAGCAATTAATTATAAACTAAGAAATCAAAATGATTTCTCCACTTGAAAACTTTAACACTTCCTGTTAAACACTAGTTTTGTGATTCTAGTCAGTACAATTACTGAAGTCACTGGGTATATAATGAAAACACTACCTATCAGATTCTAGATAGCCATAGTAGATCTCAGAAAAATTACCACCTTTAAACATTTTTAATAAGTCATGAAAATAAATGCATTAAGCATCTAAAGATTTTGAGGGGGAAAATAAGGCCAAAGGATAATAGAAAGAATGAATCTATAAAAATTAAAGGAAATATTTTTTAATGTGTGCCTTCTTCTGAGCTAAAACATATATGTCCAGGTTGTGTTATTTAAAGTTTTAAGTATAAGCCTGAATCAAGCTATAATGCTCAGGATTTAAATCAACCAGTAAAGGGTCTTGAAACTAAACATTTGAGTTAAATTTAGTAGAGTAATTCTATCCTAGATTATTTATCAGACAAACACAGAAAGTTCTTAAATATTTATCAGTTTATGCCGGCACCTTAGTGTAGCCATAGTACATACAACTATAGTATAGAAATTCTATATGAGGGAATAGACTTGAGTTTTTTGGCAGAGATCTAATACAGTGAAAGGCTTCCTAGAAGAATAGCCTACTCAGTCTCCATAGAGCATACTAACATGTTTCTAAGAAGTTGGTTTACATTAATAACAACTTAATATCACATACACCAACCAGCATATTCAGAAAAATGTGCTCATCAGTTGACTAGAAAATAATGGGTCAAGAAACAAAAATTCATTGCTCTGTGAGTCATCGCTAATTAGAACCCCTTTAATAAATATCAGAGAATTCATTATAGCATATTTAAATTTTCTCTCCTAAAACACATTCTAAAAGATTTGCTGCAATTTAAATTCCCCTGTTTTTTGAAATGGGGTCTTGGTATGTATTCCAGCTGGCCTTGAACTCCTCAGTCCAAGGCATTTATTCTCTTACCTTAGCCTCCCAAGGAGTTAGGACTACAGATGTATACCACCCGCCAGCTTAGGTTTCCTTTTTTTTTTTTTTTTTTTCTTTTTAATTATTTGAATATATTTTATTTTCTTGACCCTTAAGAGTTCCCACTAGTATTCTTTTTCCTTTTTGGTATTTTTCACATTTTATAATCTTTTTAACAGCATACGTAACTTGAGACTTTAAATATTATAAAATCTGATCATCATATAAAACATGATAATGCTTCTTTTTTAAAAAGGTTGCACCATGATATATTTTTTCCTTAAAATTGTATATCAGAATGACAAAAAGCCTAGAAAAATATGACTTTTTAGGTTTCCCTGCCCAGAGATTCTAATTCATTGTTATGGAGTGAGGCTCAGTCATTAGTTAATATTTTTAAGTTCTTTTAAGTTCATTGTTAGCCAGGGCTAACAACTACTGGTCTAGACTACTTTAAAATTCACATGATTTGACTTTTTCATATTAGTGTCTCCTGAAATAAGAAAATGGATAAAAGACAAGTCTGTACAATTTGGGGGGTGTTTATACTTCACTTAAGAAACATTCTTTGGTAGTTGAGTAGTATATTGTGTGGATTTTTCTTAATTAACACATAATGTACATATTTATGTAGTACAGTATAATCAACACATGGATACAATGTGTGATGATGAAATCAGCCTTTCTTTATGTTGGGAACTTTCAAACACCTCTCCTCTAGCTACTATGAGATACACGGTAACTTGTTCATCACTCTAATGTGTTAAAGAACTGATTCCTCCTCTAACTATAATTTGATACCTGTTATGCAACCTCTTTGTCCCCCTCCCCTTCCTATCCTCTCATGACCACTATTCTACTTTTTGCTTCTATGCGATCAGCATTTTTAGCTTCTCCATGCTAATGAAAATACGCAGTATTTGTCTTTCTGTGCCTGGTTTATTTTGCTTAACATGATGTTCTCCTATCCCATCCACATTGCTGCAAATGACAGGATTTCCTTTTTATGGCTGAATAATATTCCATGTACATATACATTTTCTTTTTCCATTCATCTGTTAATGAGCACCTCAGTTGATTCTATATCTTGGCTATTGTAAATAGTGCTATAATAAACGTGGTAGTAGATGTCTCTTTGCTATAGTGATTTCATGTCCTTTGGATATATACCCAGTTATGGAATTGCTGGGTCATAAGACAGTTTTATTTTCTAGTTTTTTAAGGAACCTCCATACTACTTTCCATTGTGGCTATATTAATTTACATTCCCACCCAGAGTATATGAGAGCTCCCCTTTCTCTGCTTCCTCTCCAGGATTCATTATTTTTTTGTTTTTAATAATAGCCATTGTAATTGGGGAAAGAAATATTTCACTGTGGTTTTGATTTGCATTTCCTTGATGGTTAATAATGTTAATCTTTTTTTTCATATGCCTGTTGGCCATTTGTATGTCTTCATTTGAGAAATGTCTATTTAGGTCTGTTGCCTGTCTTTTAATCAGGTTATTTGTGGGTTTTGCTCTTAAGTTTTGGAGTTCCTTCTGTATTCTGGATCTCAATTCCTTGTCAGATAGTTTGCTAATATTTTCTCCCATTCTACTGATTGTCTCTTCATTCTGTTGATTGTTTCCTTTGCTGTACAGAAGCTTCTTAGTTTGATATAATCGCATTTGTCTATTATTGCTTTTGTTGCCCATGCTTTTGAAGTATTATCCCCCCCCAAAAAATGCCCATACTGATGTCTTTGAAGTGTTTTCTTCTAGTAGTTTCCTAGTTTCAGGTCTGACATTTAGGTCTTTGATCCATTTTTGAGGTGATTTTTGTATATGGTGAGACATGAGTCATTCTGCATATGGATATCCAGTTTTCCCAGCACCATTTATTGAAGAGACTATCAATTCTCCAATGTATGTTCTTGGCACCTTTGTTGAAAATCAGTCGGCTGTAAGTACATAGATTTATTTCTGGATTCTCTATTCTGTCCCATTGGTCTGTGTGTCAGTTTTTATGCCCGTACCATGCTTTTTTGGTTACTTTACCTTTGTATTCAAGCATTGTGATGCCTCCAGTTTTTTCTTTTTGCTCAGGATTGCTTTAGCTATTTGGGGTCTTTCGTGGTTCTATGTGATTTTTAGGAGTGTTTTTTCAATTTCTGTGAAAAATATCATTGGTATTGGGGGGGGGGCTATATTGAATATGTAGATTGCTTTAGGTAGTTAAAATGGGCATTTTAACCAATTCTTCCAGCACATGAATATGAGATTTTTTTTTCATTTGTTTTGTCATCTTTAATTTCCAGTGTTTTATAATTTTTATTATAGAGATCTTTCACTTCTTTAAATTTATTGAAGAGTGGAAGTGTTTGTATTTTGGTTTTATTTTTGTAGCTATTGTGAATACAATTACCATCTTGATTTCCAAGTTTATTATTGGTATGTAGAAATGCTGTGGATTTTTTTTTAATCCTGCATCTTTACTGAATTTATTTATCAGTTCTAACAGTTTTTTCATGGAGTCTTTAGATTTGTTTGTATTTAAGATCATGCCATCTACCAAAAGGGACATCTTTCCAATTTCCAGTGCCCTTATCTCATTCCCTAATTGCTCTACGATAAACAGTATTATGTTGAATAAGAATGGTGAAAGTGGACATCCTTGTCTTGTTCCATATCTTAGAAGAAATGCTTTCAGCTTTTTTCCCCCTTGCCTTAAGTTTTGATATGTTGTGTTTTTATTTTTAAGAAACTTTTTACTTTCACTTTTGATTTCTTAATTGACCCATAAGTTTTTTCAGGAATATGTTATTTAATTTCCATGTATTTCTAAAGTTCTTCTTGATTTATAGTTTTATTCTATTGTGATCAGAAAAGATACATGATTTTGGTTTTTCAATTTGTCAAGATTTACTTTGTGGCCTGACATGTGATCAGTCCTGGACAATGTTCAGTGTGCCAATGAGATAAATATATTCTTTAGCTCTTGGATGAAATGTTCTTTAAATGTCTGTTAGATGCATTTGGTCTATATAGTATAGTTTAAGTACAATTTTTCTTTTTTTGGTCCATTGATGAAAATTGGGTACTAAAGTCTGCAACTATTATTATATTAGAGTCTATGCCTTTGTATACTCCAGTATTGGTTACATATATATTTGTAATTGTTATACCTGTTTGATTGCTTTAATAATGACTTTCATTGCCTCTTTTTATAGGTTTTTGTTTAATATCTGTTTAATCTGATAAGTATAATTACTTATGGTCATTCTTTGTTCCCATTGGTATGAATTATCTTTTTCCATCCCTTCACTTTCAGTCTGTGCATCTTTATCAGTGAAGTGAATTTCTTTTAGGCAACATATAGTTGAGTCTTGTTTTTTATCCAGTAAGTCTATATCTTTTAATTGGAGCATTCAATTTATTTACATTCAAGGCTATTATTGATAGGTAAGAACTTACTTACATTTTGTTTATTGTTTTTGGGTTGTTCTGTATATTCTTTATTCCTTTCTTCCTCTCATTGTCTTTGTGGTTTGGTGGTTTTATCTACTGAGGATATTATTTTCTCTCTTTTCTGTTTTACTAGTGAGCTCTGTAGTTTTATGTATTTACGCTATCTTTTCACTTCTAGATGTAGGACTTCCTTAAGTACTTCTTGTTAGGTTGGTCTGGTGGTAATGAATTCTCTCAGCTTTTATTTGTCTGAGAAAGACTTCATTTCTGAAGGATAGCTTTGCTGGGTCTAGTATTCTCAGTTGGAAAAGTTTTTTCTTTCAGGACTTGGAACATACCATCCCATTCTCTTCTGGTATGTAAAGTTCCTACTGAGAAATCTACTTAGTCTAATCAGGATGTGTGACTCCATCCTTTTTGCTGCTCTTATATTTTCTGTTTCTAAGTTTGGATGATTCGTCTATAGTATGCCTTGGGGAGGACCCTTTTGGGTTAAATCTATTTGTGGACTTTTGAACTTCCTGGATCTCTATGCTCCCAAGATTTAGGAAGTTTTGAGCTTTTATGTCTTTATTAAATAGTGTTTGAATGCCTTTTTCCATCTCTTGTCTTGCAGTACTTAAAATGCAAATATTTGTTTGCTTAATTGTGTTCCATAAGTTTCCTAGGCTTCCTCCACCTTTCCCTCCTCCTCCTTTCCCAATCCCACTCCTCCTCATCCCCCTGACTGACTTATTTCATAAGATCCATCTTCAAGTTAAGAAATTCTTCTGCTTGCTCTTGTTTGTTTTTGAAGCTCTTGATTGTATTTTTTTTTTTCTTAATTTCAGTTCAGCTCCAAGATTTATTTCTGTTTGGTCCTTTTATGTGATCTCTTTCCCTAGTAAATATCTCTTTCACATCATTTACTGATTTTATAATTTCATTGAATTATCTGTTTTCTCTTGCAATCTGCTGAGTTTTCTTTTCCTTTTCAGGCATTTTGTAGATTTACTGCTGTTCTTTGGGGTCTATTAGTGGAGAACTGTTGTGTTCTTTTGGAGGTGTTTTATTAGCTTGCTTTTTCATACTTCTTTTGTCCCTATCTTGATATTTATATATCTGGTGAAACTCTGCTAATTTTGTATAGTGGTTTAATAGTGAAAGACTTTCTCCTGGAGGTGCACCCTAGGATGTAGGCTCAGTCCAATAGGTTAGGTTGACTTTGCTTCTGAATGGGTATGGTATTTGTAGTCTCCATATAGCTTTCTTAGCCATAATCAGTATTAGTAATGCCTGAAAGTATCTCAGGAGCCTAGGCTGTAGGGGTTTTTGAGTCTGATCCACGTGTAGGCATGCAGCTCTCCTAGGCCAGGCAGATTTGGTGATGGTTCCAGGCTCTGTAGTCTGTGGGCAAGTGTGAGTCACCCAGATATTTCCCTGAGGCAGACAGGACCATACCTCTAACTTAAGTGGAGTGCACAGAGCTGCAGGAACTGGCCACCCAAATCTTTCCACAGCTGGAAACATGTGGGTCTGATCTTAAGATTGCCCTGTGCAGCAGCAATTTGGATGAGAAGGGCCTAAGTGAACTGGATTTCTTCAGTAGTGTGAACTCCCTAGAAACTCTCTAAACTAGGTTAGAAGCCTACAGGAACTGTGGGCACCTCCTTTTTATGTTTTCTCCATGTTGGGAAAGTCCATACTGTTCTCTATGAGGGAGATGGGGTAGTAAATGAAAGGTTCTTTGTTCCCTTCTTTATATAAGCCATCTTGAGTCTCCATGTTTTTCTGCATCTCTGCCACATGCCCACCATACTCTACTGTTTGCAGTCCAACACTCTGTTGAACAGTTTTTTTGTTCTTTGTGAGAGGGAAGGGGCACCAGCTACCTCTAGTCAGCCATCTTGCTGGATATTGCCAATCTACATGTTTTTTAATATAATAGAATTATATTAAATGAAACATGATCTCAGGAATTAAATGAATTCATAAGAGAATTTTGTGTTCTGTTTTTTATGAAATAATAACCTGTAGAAATGTCTCACCCATAGGGTAGGCTGGGCTTCTGAGAGAGAAAAACTAATAAGTTTTCTGTAATGTATTACATGTTTTACATTTGCTAGTAATCTGTGGTGGGTCAGAAAGGAGGGATTATAAAAATTTGGTATTTACAAATATACATAGAAATTTCCCTATTGTTTTATGTATTTCTCTTATGTTTTCAGATATGCAAGAACTGTACAAGTTCCTTTGACCGACATATCCCATGTGTTTCTCTGAACTGCCCAGTACTTTTCAAACTCTCCCGAGTAAATAGAGAATTATCCAAGGCACCATATCTTCGGCAATTACTAGACCAGTTTTAAATTGTCAGTATCACAGAATTCCAGGTGCTATTCTGTTCAGTGTTTACCACTATACTGTTGTGCATGGTGCTTTCTCAACTTCCATCAAGTCAAGGATGTTCATTTTCTGTTATCTGAAGACTATGAAGACTTTTATGCTTACTGAATTAAAAATTACGTGTTGATCTCTAAATAGCTCACTTCTTACAATGTACAAATTCCTCATTCTTTCACCTTTTTAACATTGTTTTATAATGCAGGTATTGGATTTGCTCCAGTATGTGTACCATCTTATAAAGCATTTGAGTAGATCATGTTTACTTCCCTGTGGAAGGAACACTGAAAGCCTCTCAAAGAAAAACCATTTGTGTGTTTTCCTTGAACTGTCTGTATCAAGACGTGTTAGAGATATCCATTCACTTTATAATTTTGACTGCAAAATATTTTGTAAATACACTTTTTTACTTTTCAAACAACTGAGTAAAATAATGTGCAATGAATTTTATACAAATGATTTTGAAGTTGTTTGGTATATTTCCTCTAGGTTTTGCTTGACTCAGAGTAGGTTTGTTATTTTGATCAGACTGTGCAAACAATAGTACCATGTGTAGCATTTTGAAACATCATTTTCTAAAAACCGCTGTCTTGCTTTAGCTATTAATGGGGCATTGTGAGGAACTGTGCAAAGACATTTTTGTTACAAACCTGTGGGCCTGTTGCAATACTTTAAAAATAAAAAATTTTATTCCATTTTTGCTTGTTTTGTATAGACATTTCTATTGCTTCTAAATATGCTTAAAATATTTTCTTTTCTTATGTACTGTACAGTTAATCTTATTTGCCACCATCTTGAACACAAAATGTGTATTTAGAATATTTGTAATAACTGTATAAAATGAAAAAGGAATTATGTGGTCAGTGCATTGTTTTTTTAAACTGGAAATCATTGTTTTAAGAGTTAATAATGGAAACCATATTAAAATTGAATAAAATATGAAATATGGAAGTGTGGTTTTTATCTTGCTATAAATGAAATTATCTGTCACATATATTACCCTATGCTTTCCTGAATTTTAATGAGGTAAATGAAACTCATTCTTTTTTTTTTTTGCTAGACATGTAATTTTTTGTTGTTGTTCTTTTTAGTTATACATGAAGTAGAATCTATTTTGATTACATAAGCATAGACACTATCTTTCATAGATCCTGATTAAACAGTCTAGGAAAAATTTAGCACTTGCCCTTTTAGAAAAGCATGTACTGGTTGGTAGATCTTCAGGGTTTACTTCATTTGGACACAATGATTTAATTTTGAGGCCAGAACTTTGCTGATGGAAAGCAAAAACTACATTATTAACTTTTTAAGAGTTTTAATGCCAATTTCTAACATATGCCAGTTTTTTTCCAATAGGAAAAAAAAGTTCTTAACATACGTTGCTCATTTGCTTACTCATCAGAAATGCAATGTGTATGTCCAATGTCTGGTATGATTTCGTTTTCTGAGAATTCCATGGTAAGTATGAAATCAAAGAGATACAAATCATGCTTTTAAACATGTGTCTCTCAAAACCTGTTAAAACATTAATAAATCCTCATTTCTGAGGATCTTTGTTGTTTTTGTATGGGAAATTGAGCACAGTCCTTAGAATTATGGTTTTCATAACTCGTGTGTAGGTGGACACTTATAAAGCTTTCTCTACTTGTTAATTCTGTACTGTCAGAACTTCCACTTACACCATCTCTTTCTCATCTTGGGAACAATTGCACCTGGCTCCAGAACTGTATTTTACACTAACATATTGTAGCTGTATAGTCTTAATCTTTCTATTTTCTCCCCTTTTTTCCCCTTCATTTCATAACAGCTGAACTATAAGAATATTTATTTACGACCCTTGAAAAGTTTTTTAATTGACTTCTCAATTTCAAAATACCATTTCTTTACATATTTGATTTTATAAAGCAAACAGAAACCTAGCTATAAATAACATTAATAGGATCTGCCATCAACAGAGGGAAGAGTAGGGAAAGGGGGCAGTACACAAATCGTTATTTTTAGGATGGATATTTCAGATCACTCTTAGCCCTGTACCTCTCAAAAGATAGCACATACACCTCTACTTATTGTTATCCCCATCATGCCTTACCTCTTCTCCAGATATGAGGAGAATTGTTACCTCTACCCACTTGGGTTTTATAATAGGCAATAAAATCCAGTACCATTAATGCCCCAGTTCTGCTTAAACACCTTTGTATAGGAAAACAGTCATGGATTATGTCTGGCATTTGGTATCCAAGGATGAAATCACAAGACATACCACCAATCCATAGCTTTTCTCTCATTTCCTCACCCTCACTCAGATTTATTTCAGGACTTTGCCAATGCCTAAGAGTGACTTACAAAGCAAAATATCTTATTAGAGGTACTCTCAGATTCGTACCATCAGATTTCTTTGTATGTTTGGAAGAAGAGAATGTTATCAGGAAGACAAAGGCATTTTTAAATCAAAATACCTTTTTATTACCCAGGAATCTTTACCTGTCGTACTGATCCCACCACCTTTTGATGGAGGGAAAGAAGAAAATTTCAGGGAAAGAATGGGGTAGATTAAGGAACCTTAATAAGAATACAGCCCTTTGAAAAAAACAAAAAAATTTGATTTGAAAAACAATCATTTGGTTTAAAAATATTCACATTCTTTGAAAACTGAGGACATCACCTGCCCCTGGTTACCTAATACAGCTTTGTGTATGGAAATGTGGTGAAGGCAAAATACTATAGTTAACAAATATTTTTTATTTTTGGCAGGGGTGGGGGTGCCGGGGATTGAACTCAGGGGCACTCAACCACTGAACCATATCCCCAGCCCTATTTTGTATTTTATTTAGAGAGAGTGAGTCTCACTGACTTGCTTAGCACTTTGCCATTGCTCAGGCTGGCTTTGAACTTGAGATCCTCCTGCCTCAGCCTCCAGAGCCACTGAAACAAATCTTAAGTATTCAGTATTTACTGAGATGTGCCTGGTATTTTGCTTATCTGGAAAGAAATACCAAAGTAATCTCCTGACTACAAATATTTCACTTGGGATAGAAACCAGTAAAATTAATATTGGTTTCAAAATTATGGAGTAAAGATGTTTTTTACCTCCTTCTCTGTTAGAGGAGCCCAAAAATGAGAAAGAGCCAGAACTGATCATTATTAGAGAATTCAAGGAAGACCTTAGAGTAGCAAGGCCCTAGGAGGGAAATGTTTAAATAAAAGGAACACAGGCCATACTGATTCCACATATTAGAGTAACCACACTTGCTGCTCCCAGACACAGTTGACTCCAGCCTTAAAGAGAATCAGAGATACACAAACCTGGATGACCTTGAACATGATGAGGTACAGTACTGAGAATAGGGGGAGTCACTGGAAGTGTGCATCGTCGTGAGAGGTAAGGCCTTCTAACCCACCCTTTTTATCAAGGTGCAAAAGGCCTAAAAGCAGGTGTAAGCTCCCATATCACCCTGTGCTGACTTTGCTTGGGTGGGAAGGACTGGACAGTGCCAAGGGCACTCTATCTCTGTTCTTTATTCCCAGTTCTTTTTTTTTTTTTCCTTTTTAATTCACCCAGGCTGGCCTCGAACTTGAGATCTTCCTGCCTCAGCTTCTTGAATAGATTACAGGTATGTGCCATTGTACCTAGCTGCTAAGTGCTGGCTGCTCTGACTCATGACAAGTGAGAGTGGATTACTTTGCCAACATTTGATGTCATTCTTCTCAACAGACTCCAAAATTATGAAGACAGAGATCAGAATTTGCTCCCCAACACAACCACACTGCCTGGCAAGTGGAAGTCACTCAAATTATTGCTACATAAATGAATGGTGAGTTAGAGAATTAAAAATGTCTCCCAGGTCTAGTACCCAGAGTTGTCACTGGGTCTAGAACAGTTTTCTAGACTGGTAGTGGTTGAAACCTGATTAAAGTGGGTCACCTATAAATGAGAGATTTGAATTACCAACCTTAGTCAAGAAGTCAGTTTACATACGGCTACCTTCAATAAAGAGATAGAATAGTTTTGTGAAAATAGCATGAGCTTTGGAGTCATAAAAACTTATATTTTAATTCAAGCTCTATTTCCATTGACTGTAAGACTACAGAGAAAAAAGCAATTAAGCCTATGCCTCCATCTAAAAATAGGATTAACGCCTCATTGGTGCTTGAGGAAAGACACCCAGATGATGGCACTCTATGTACAGAGTTAACTATTACAGCAAAGCAGGAACTGGCTCACATGCATTTTTGTGGCTCTTCCTCCTACCTATAACTACATCATTCCATATTTCAAGCCCCTATATAACTGAAACTTTATATATACATTATGATATATGGGTACTTTGGATAGGTCAAGAATATGGTTAAAGAGAAGCTTCAGGATGATATCTTAGGAATTGTATCTAAATAAAATATTACTTTTTAAAAAACTACATGCCTCTTTCATTCAGATTCTAATAATCTATGCTGAAAAGTAAAGCTGAATGCTCACCTAGTATACTAGAAGACAATTTGATCCCCAGCACTGAAAAATATATAAAGCCAAGTTAAATGCACATCAGTTCTAATCATTCCAAAAGGTATACATACGTATTTTGAAAATATGTACACAATCGATGTATACATTTTTTAATCTAAAAACAAAGCAGAGGACACATAATTTTTTGCATATGCACAGGTATGTCTAGAAGATACACAAAAAAAAATAGTAGTTGCCTCCATTGCTGGGGCTTGGAGATAAGAGAGAGATAAATAAGATTACTTTTTAATTCACCTTTATCTGTTGGGTTTTATTATTACATGCATACATTACCCACTTTTAAAAAAATGTGTGATCTTTCAATCTCAATTTTCCATTGCCAATGGACTCCAGTTGAGGGATCTGAGGGGGTCCAAACTTTGCAAAGTGCCTGAGCAGGGAGCTCTCAGCCACACATCTTACTGACTTCCCAGAGCAACTAAAGTATCTTTACCATCCATAACTTCATCAGCTAGTGAAAAGTGTCACATCTCATCTTCCCAGACATAATAATTATAAAAAATTTTAGTATTTTCCTTTTGTAGATGGTCTCTTTTACTAAAACAGAATTTTCTAGTTCAAATTCCCTATTCTCTGGCATTTTACCCCTTTTGGCCTACAAAACAATAATAATAAATAATAAAAACAACATTTATTTTGTGATATATATATATATATAGTGTGTGTGTGTGTGTGTGTAAATGACATTTCCAAACCAGTATTCTTTCCAGAGAGAGGTAGCAGAAGGGCCCAGCCAGTTCCCAGCTCTGTCCTTTTGAACCACAGTCTACAGTCCCATCTTTGGCGCCATAGTGAGTGGTGAGGTCAGAACTTGACCACTAGGTCCACCTTCATATCCAATCAAATCCATGAAAACTAAGTAGGAGTTCAATGATAAGCTGAGGCCACTTCCTCATGGAAATCCTGGGAACCCTTGTATATCACACACTCCATTATACTTCATAGATTGCCCAGTGCTAAGGCTTTCTAGGAGGAGCCAGAAAAGGCCAGGCTTTGCCCAGAGTCCCTGGTATGAGGCAAAGAGGGTCCCTTCCCTGAGCAGAGTACACAACTGTAAACTCAGGTCATTTAAAGCAGAGATGGTGGCAGTCAAAGATACCTGGAGTTATCGTTTAACCGTTTAGATGAGGAGAGTGTAGACATTTAGTTTCTCTCAGCCTCAACTTTGCTATTTTTAAACTATCTTTTCCTAAGACTCATAGAGAAGGTAAGGAAAGAGCTGTACATCTGAATCTGCTCCAACCTAGAAGCATTGAACTCTTTTATCACTATGCTTATTTTAAGTAAGTGAATAAATAGGGCCGTGGTCACTGACAGCAAGCTTCAGTTGCTGGGTTCTGTAGAGAAGAGAAGCAAGGAGATCCCAGGTTCTGCCTGATGTGCCATTTAAAAAACCTCCATTCTGTTCTGAAACATCTCCATTTGGAAACTATGACCCAACTATCGACATACTAAGATAACAAGCTACTAACAGCTTTTTCCATAAACTGGCAAGTTTAGAAAATTGAGGAACTCTGAAGTGTCAAGACGTTACATGTCATTTCCAAAAAAATGTGTGTGAGGTGAAACTGTTTCTCTGGTTCTCCAAACCCAACCCAACCATCACATTTTTTTTTTATGGGGTGCACTCAAAATCTAAAATCTAAACATACCTTGACTCATTTCTGAAAGAGGGATGCCAAGTTCATTGTTAAACATCAAATAAAAAACTAAAGAAATTGAATTTTATCTTAAACCAACATCAGTATTTATTTATATCAACATATTTCTCAAACGTACTCTTGTATTCTACAAAGGCATATAAACAGTGAATGCACTGATATTCAGGTGGGGTGAATCTACAAGATTACTCCTATCCTCTTAAGCCCCAAGATCAAAACTGACAAGTGAAAACCTATGTGGAAGGGCAACATGCAGAAAATCTCTAATCACTTTTACTCTTGGCAAGGCTTCAATTAACAGCATTGACTGTTCCCATGATTTGACCACACAGCAGTAGAAACAGGAGACCTCTTCCTCTCTGCTTGTCTTTCAAAAAAGTGCACAGAGCATTAATCTTCCACAAAGCAGCATGACTTAACCAAAGTGTAAATGAGCCTTAAAAAAATCCCTCTGGCTGGCAGTCCCATCTTTGGCCCCATGGGGCCTCTGGCAGTGAGTGGTGAGGTCAGAACTTGACCACTAGGTCCACCTGCATTGTCAAGGCAGAGGTTCTCAGCCTTGGCTGAGTATTACACTTACCAGGGAACTTTCAAAATATCAGAACTCGGGCTCCATTGCAGACCAATTAAATTGGAATTTAAGTAAATGTGCTGGGCATTGGCAGTTTTGATACAATGCCAGGTGATTCTTACAGTAGCCAGGACTAAAAACCACTGGAGCAAAGATTTATCACTTGGATTAGGAACAAGAATACATTCTGCAATCGTGTTTTTTTCTTCAAGTCATATTTTTCTTCCTAGAGTTTATAAATTCAGGAGAGCTACAGAAGCAAAACATCACTAAACATTTCCCATCTCACAGGGGTAAATCACATTCCATCTTGAGATAAAACAAAAATGATAGGGTCCAGGGCTGGGGTTGTGGCTCATCAGTAGAGCACTCACCTCTCACATGTGAGATCCTGGGCTCCATCCTCAGCACCACATAAAAATAAACAAAATAAAAATATTGTGCCCATATATGACTAAAAACTATTTTTTTAAAAATGGTAGGGTCCTCTAATTAGTTTTAATAAAAACAATAAAATCTTGAATGTTTCCCATAAAACTGGAATCTTGGGCTGGGTTTGTGTCTCAGCGGTAGAGTGTTCGCCTAGCACACATGAGGCACTGGGTTTGATCCTTGGCACCCATGTAAAAATAAAGGTTATTGTGTCCACCTACCACTAAAAAACATTTTTTTAAAAAACTGGAATCTCCAGCAAAATCTACTTTGCCCACGGTTTTAGCTGTACTACATCAGATTTGTTGTGATGTTTGTAAACATGATAACAATGAAGCATTTGCTATTTTTCTGCCACAAATAGACTTAGGCAGACTCAGAATTCTTGGCAGTTTTAAACTTTTCCCTCAAATATTGTGTTTTTTACTTGGCAAGTGAGGCGCTCTCTTGCTCTTATTGCAGGTAAACAACTTTTCTTCTGAAATGATTCTCTGGCTTATTCTTCAAGAAGGCAAAGGACCAAAGGGCTTTAGGATCAGAACAGGATGCTCTTCTTCTAAGGGCAGAGTTTTCTGCAAGGGATCGGGGAAATGGCTGAGAACTGTGCTCAGTTACCCTGGTGTTGGGAGCTGAAACCCACACTCAAGCTCAACCATGAACATGTCCTCTTGCCTGTAATGAGCACATCCCCATCTTGGTGGCAGACTCCTCTGCTAGAACCTTCTTAGGCAGGCTTGAGCTATATTAAGTTCTGCACTGTGCTAAATAAATGGTGTCCAGAAACCTTACTTGAAATACTAAAACATAAGCTCCATGAAACAGGAATCCCACCTGTCTTCTACTGTTTTGTCCACAGGGCCCTAGTTTCCAAAAATGGAAAATGCTGAGTCAATATCTGTTAAATGACTGAACTGTATGAACTTGGAAACTGTCTGGTCCACAGAGATTAGAGCTATAATATCTCCTGAAAACAGAAATCTGTTTACAGCTCACTCAAGCATAAATGCTGCCCTATTAAGATAGTGCCTTCTTTTTTTCTCAGAGTCCACTAGCTTTGTCTACTACTCTTCCTTCCCCCAACTCCTGCAATCTGCTGGAATTATGTTTTGGATTCCAATTCAAATGATGAATTGGAAGGGCCTGCCAGTCCCTTTCAGGCAACTGTTAGCAATGTTAACAAAGCCCAGCATTACCCTGACATGAAGTAGGCAGTGGAATTTTGGTGTAAGGCTACTGCACTCTGAGCAATGGCAGCAGGAGTGTGAAGGTGGCCACTCTTTGGAAGGAAGCAATAAAAATGACCCAAGGCAGGAGCTGGGGTTGTGGCTCAATGGTAGAGCAATCACCTAGCATATGTGAGGCCCAGGGTTTGATCCTCAACACCATATAAAGATAAATAAATGTGGAAAGAAAAGGAAGAGAGAGGGGAAGAGAGAAGGAAGGAAGGAAGGACGGACCCAAGGCAAACCATTCATAAGGCACACTATCGACCCCTAGGTCCAATAATGGTAATGGGACCTACTCACATCACATAGGTTCTTTGGGGAATCAGGACTAGAAATATCAAGAGGATGGACCAAGAGAGGGAAACAGAAGGAAGTAGTCCCATGGAGCTTCTGTGAGAGGCAGAGAGCAGCCCAGTCCATGGTTCCCTGAACACATACCATCTGCTCCTAGGCAATCACAGGACTTCCATGTTTCTTAACAAAGGAGCGCAAAACAGAGGATCATTCAAGTGCAGAAAACTGTAACCTAAGTCCTCAAACACATGATACTTGGTAGTCTCCAAGGAGAGAAGTTTATTAATACTTAGGGTAGGTAGGACAGAGTTACTGCCTAATGGGCACAGAGTTCCAGTTATGCCAGATGAAGAGTTCTGTGGACAGATAGCAGTGATGGCTGCACAACAATGTGAATATACTTCCTGCCACTGCACTGCACACTTGAAAATGGATAATATAGTAAGAGTTATATATTTGTACATCATACGCCATTAAAAATACATCAGTTTTGTAAAAGCACCTTATACTTTCAACGAGTTGTTCAGAAGCTAAAAACCCCAATCTCTCATGCTACTCATGTCATCAGACAATTTCAAAACCTTTCTCCCGCCCACCCAGTAACTAGCTCATAAATGCATCACACTCGAGCTGCAATAAAATTAGAGATGGGTACCAAATATATTCTGAAATTAAATTCCTCAACTGAAGCAAGACAAGAAAATATATAAGAATACTTAATACAAGAATCGATCATCTCTGAAAGTTCTAAAAGCAATAGGACAGAAGAGGAGGACAAGAGAAGACAAAATAGAACTAACCACTAGGTAAATATTGGAAAATAAATTTAAAAAATAGTTTTTAAAAATTTTATTTTGGGGGACTGGGTATTGAATCCAAGGGTGTGCTACCACTGTTATACATCCCCAGCCCATTTTATATTTTGAGACAGGGTCTGAGTAAGTTGTCAAGGTTGGACACAAACTTGTGATCCTCCAGCCTCAGTCTCCCAAGTAGCTGGGATTAGACAAGAAAAAAAAATCTTGGTTATAAACATTCACATTTATAAAATTTTAAATCATTAAATGTGAAGCTACTTATACATATATGAATATTCAACTCAAGTTCGACCTAGCTAAAATGAACTAGCCAAAGTGTCTTTTTCAGAATTGGAGCCAAAATCTTCCTCCTCACAATCATCATCAGCCTGCTTTTTTCCTTTACACACAGGGGAGGCTACATGAAGAACTTCTAAATATCTTTTATTAATATGTGAAAGTGGCAGGATTAAGTGACATGTTGCTATGACTCTAAAGTTCTGGTTATAAGAAAGCTATCCTAATTATCCACTGAATCCATGTGAAACAAAATCATCTTAGGAATAATATCTTGGATCTCACACTTCTTGCAGGAGGGTGTTGCAACACTTGTCCTTTTTGTTGTTGTTTTGTTTTTTGTGGTGGTGCTGGACATTAAACCACAGTCTTGTGCATATACTCCCCTGTTGGCTTTGAAGAGGCTGCCATGTTGTGGGAGGATCTATGAAAGGGTCACATAGCAAGGAACTGTGGGAGTCTTGAAGGACCTAAGAATGGTGACCAGCTGACTGTGAGCAGGAAACAGGAAACTCAGTCAACAAGCTAGTAACTAAATACTGAAAGCAACCCCATGCCTTGAAGGAGGACTGAACCTCCAACGAAGAAGAAAATGCTACCCAACAGGGATATGGGTCTCAGCCCTATTAAGACCCATAGCAGAGGAAAGTTAAGTCATGTCTACATTGCTGAACCACAGAAATGTGAGATAATAAGTGTATATTGTTTTAAGTTGCTGTTTTTTATGGTCATTTATTAGACAGCAATAGAAAAGTTGGCTCTTGGTTATTGTATATCAGTAGACACTCACCTAAGAACTGATCATTCAAATGAATGCTAATGCTTAGAACTGTGCTAAGTTGATTCCTTTCAATATGGAAACACATTTTCAAAATTTTATAATGCCAGTGGTCTTATGAACATCCACATTTTGGTTTGTGGAATCTTAGTGATTTATCTATATGGATTTCCAAAATGTATACCATGTTCTCATTACCATGCATCTCTCCCATGGCCTCATCTCCTACCCTCTAAAAGTAGAAGCTGAGGGGAAAATCCCTATAGTAATAAGCCTCTCATCAGCCAAACAACTGCTACTGCCTAAGGCCCAGCAGCCTGAGGAAGAGCAGAGAGAGTGTGGAACATAAGTGATTTCCAACACTAATCAGGGGAGAAGTACTGTATTAAAAAAAAAAACAACAGGCATTTTACCATCAATTTCTCCAGCAGTCCTCTCCAAAGTTGTTTTGTTCTCAACATGAATGAAAGCTATAAGGTGAACGAACTGGTTAAGAAAGGTACTGCATTTCACTTAAGACAAACCAAAGCAACTGTTTCTCAAAAACAAATTTATAGACATTAGATAAGAGAAAGCATTCTGGTAGAAATTTGAGGTCACTCAGCATAAAACTTAGGGAAAAGTATACAAAAACTCTTATTGATTCTTGTCATTTATTGAAGGATAGACACACCAGTTTGGCCATACTCATAAATTCCCTTCCTCATCCTTGATGCCTGGACCACTAAGCCACCTGCTGTCTGACACCCCCCAATCCCAGTATAGCGGATGGAACAGAGGCCTTTAGCCTGCTAGGCAAGCACTCTACCACTGAGCTACATCTCCAGCCCTCCATCTTCTCATCTTCACTTTGGTTTCCCAGGTATTTCAAACTCAAAGAAGAGGATGGGTGGGTGACACAAGAATTCCAAACCCTGGAAAAGGCTGTGCCTCCTTGTAAACTGAACTTCTAGTCTGGTTCACAGTACTTATACTGGGATTATCACCCAAATCCAGTGAGGGTCAAAGCCTTGAAACAGGAAGACCTAGACCCAGCCTCTGTTATTGAGGTAGGTCAGGGGCCTCAAAAGACCCATCTATGCCTCTACTACTAATGTAATAATTCAAATAGCTTCTAATATCAGAATATAGTATCTCCAAATCCTATTTACACATCACTAGAGATTAAATTAGCATATAAAAATAAGTTTTCTTTAAAAAATATCTGCAAATATAATTTCCATAATTATATTTACTGAATATCACTGAACCTAAGACACTGATTGTAAAATATGATGTTATTTTATATATGCATGTAGTAAAAAAAGTCAAACAAGATTTCTCATAATATTAAAAGATCATTGATTATAAGTGTATGCAGTTTAAAAGACATTAAGTTATGGGGAAAAGTTATATCTTAGGATCAATGAGATGCAGCATTAAAAATGTATCCCTGCCTGGTGCGATGGTGCACACTTATAACCCCAGTCAATGGAGAAGCTGATGCAGGAGATCACCAAGTTCTAGGCCAGCCTCAGCAACTTGGACTCTATCACAAAATTTTTAAAAAGATGGGGAGGGGTGTGGTTTGCAGGTATAGCTCAGTGGTTCAATTTCTGTACTACTGTACTACTGGGTTCAATTTCAGTACCAAAAAAAAAAAAAAAAGTGCTCTTTAGAATATTTTCCAAAGAACATATTTAATATAGTGTATGAAACTGGAATGAATTCATACACAATAGCTCAAACTTAAAGCCATTTACCATTTTTGTTTCAATTCTCATTTGAAATGAAGAATGTGCTAGCTGTCATCCTACACAAACTTTAAAACCTAGGAGTTTCTCAATTTGGATCTCATCTCACTTCCATTTCTGGAGTCACAGATCAAGTGATAACATAAACAAGACCTATATTGAGAGCCCTAAGCCAGACTCCTGTCTTCAACCCAGGTCTCTTGAGCCTGGCTTTGTGTTCTCTGCCTAGAAATCAAATATCAAATGAGTCTTTAACAATCTTTGGTCCAACAATAAAGATAAGGTAAAGCAATTAATAAAACAACTATTTGTTTCCAGAGATAATCATGAAATTTCTCTGCCCAACATCTTTGGCAAAACATGCCTGATACTTGAATGGAATATCCATCCCACACATAACGGATTTTGTTCTAGTCGAACACTACCCAACTTCTCAAGAAGGAAAAAAAAAAGGGTTTGTGTGCTCTGAAAGGTAGACACAAGAAAATATTACCTAATCAGCCTATGATACACAATAGTCTCAAAACAAGGTCCTACTGAACCACACAATTGATACTTTGTGGGAAACACTGGGAATTAGAACATTTCAAATCTTCAGCATTTGCTATAAGTGGGCCTTGAAACTTTGATCCCCAAAGCATGCTGAAATCTGGTAATGCTGCTCTGCCCTCTTTAAAAGTGGAATTTATTCACGGCAGTCAGTAAATAATTCATCTTCTCTAAATGTTAGTCCCTTTTTTCCACACTTCTGGCAAGGTGTTTCACAGGGGAATCACCAGTATTAACTGGGGAAGATTTAAATATTAATGTACTTGATAGGAACTGGGTGGAGACATCAGCTGTGGGCTCCATCAAAATATTTCCAGAACGTTCTATGACAATAGGTCCCATTGTATCATTCATTTCTACTACTTCAAAATCCATTTCATTCCATTTTTCTGCATCCTCCCCTTCATTCTCCTCCTCATAGTCATTTAGTTCAGAGTTGGAAAGCAAAGACTTTTGGTCCTCACTCTTTCTGTTAGCTTTTCGCTGGCGATCCAGAGGCAAGGTGGCTAATTTATACATCACAGGAAATATAACAGCAGTGAATACTGCTGATCCCAAACAGGTGTACAGAACTATGGGCAAATCTGGGTATTGTCCCTGAACAATTCCAATTATTGCAGGAATAGCCATTTCTCCCAGGGCTGCACCAACTACAAAAAAGGCTGCTGATTTCCCACTTATGGTCGTGTACTGCTCAATCCAGGAAACACCACTGGGAAATGTGGCTGCCATTGAGGCCCCATACACTGAAGTGGCAATCCAGAGACAGAGTGGACTCTTGTCAAATAACACCAGAAATAAAGATGAAGCCAAGCTGCCAATGTTGCTCAACACAATCATGGTGCCCGGCTGTAGACATGCAGCAAAGAAGATCGCCAGGCCCCTGAAGGCTGCAAAGGTCCCCCAGAAGATGGAGTTCAACCCAGCTGCTTCACGTTCTTCCATGCCAGCATAGGTGGTGGCAAAGGAGAAAACATAAGAGCCATATGTTACCTCTGCTCCAACATAAAAAAAGAAGAACACAAAAAGGAGGCAGAGAAGGGTCTTGTGATATTCAGCTCTTCGATATGCCTGAGCAGATGCTTTTGCTTTTTCCTGCCCTGAGCTTTTCTTGAAAAACAAAGCAAACAGAAAGAGAGACACTATGAAAATGTAAGTGCCGATAAAAGCATAAGCCCAGAGTAGATTCATGTCATCAGGCAATCCAAACAGAGGGGCTGAGTCAGCTTCAGATGATCCATTGGTGGCTGGAGGCTGAAAGGCAGGCTCTGTGTGGTTTTCAGCAGACACTGAGGTACCCAGTGCCAATTTAGCCAGAATTGGAGCCAGAAAGGCACCCAAGGCAAAACTGAAGTGTAAGGCCTGCAAGTGTGGGGCTCCTTCATCCCCCCAAATAGCCAAGATGAGGACGTTACCACCTGCCAATGAAGGATGGAGAAATCAATTATGTTAAGCACAAGTTACCTGGTTTAAAAAAAAATAGGTCTTTACTGTCAGAAAGAGGATAAATCTGTATTACATGGCACAAACATTTTAACAAAGTTATCAAATATTGTGCTTGAGTCAATTCTCTAAGGAACTCTAACCTACTCCCACCAGAGAGCTATGACTTATAACCTCTCAACTGCATATATGGAATTCTACAAACTGGTAAATCACTGCTACCCAGAGTCAGGCATATTAGCAAAGGCTACTTAGAGGGCCAACATCATACTGGGGAGTACATTCATACATCTACTTATTTGTAACTAATTTAAATTTATATATTTATTTGGAAAAATTTTACCACCAGAGAGTGGCCAATTACCAAAGCTTTCTGTACTTGAGGAATTTCATTTATTTATTAATGAAACCAATGCAAAACACACATTCAGGAACCTGAATACACCAAGTCTCTGGTGTGCCTGTTATAGGAAATGAGAACACCTTTTAGCATCTATTCATATACCATCTGAACACCTGCAGGGTGAAAGGCCAGAAGCATTAGTCTTTGGCTCTCTTTTTTTTTAATCAGACAGTTTCAGACAGACATATAAATCCACCCTGTAATTTGCAAGCAAACTAAGCCAGAAGTATAAAACATTTCTCCAATTTATAAATAACCTTAGAGTAGGGAAGGGAGGCATAGAAAGCTGGATCTTGTGGTAAACACATATCACATGTTACTTAGCAGACTTTCAAGGACATGATGACCCACAGAGAAGGTCTACTATGGGAGAACAGGAACTTTTGAGAGAGAGAGAAGAAAAACAAGCAAACTAGTACACAGCATGGGTTTCTCTTAACTCAAAAACCAATGTGCATTTTAAATTGAAGGCTGCTTCTATACTTCATCAGCCAAATAATGGTTCCACACTTGTTTTATCCTATTAAACCATTAATTCCTCTTAAACTACAATGTTAAAATTCTCTCCCAATATAAAATCTGCTCACCTGCACAGTATTAGCCCAGGAGAGGCTCCTTCCCTGTTTGGATACAGTAATCCGTATCTCCAATAGAACAAAATCCTTTAAGTTAAATTCATAGTTGGCTGCTCAAAAATCTGTGCCCTAACTGGAGAGAACAGTAGCTGCTGGATGGGGGGATCTTGATGAAGTGAACCCATGACCCACTCAGTAAGTTCATGTCTTTATTTTTTTTCTTTCCTAGTATTAGATACTGAACCCAGGGACACTTTACCGCTGAGCTACATTCCCAGTCCTTTTTATTTTTAATTTTGAGAAAGGGTCTCAGTCAGTTGCTGAGGCTGGCCTTGAATTTGTGATCCTCCTGCTTCAGCCACCTAAGTCTCTGGGATTACAGGCATGTGCCACAACATGCAGTACAGTCCATGTCATTTCTAGAGCACTACAAGTGACAGTTTAATACCATTTGATCTACTTTTTTAGTAGAAAGTCCCCACTCCCATAGATGACACTTAAGGGCTCACTAACCTGTATCCAGAATGCCCATTGAAACGCCAATGACAGATATCATGAAAATCAGTAACACTGCTGCCTTGCAAAAAGGAATAACAAAAAGACCAACTGTGGTAGCCAACAGTGAAACCCCTGAGAAGAAAAGTTAAAAGTCAATTATAAAAAGTAACGTCAATTTAAGTTTGGTAATCATAAGTAGATGAGTTTTACCAGCTGCTACTACAAGTGGTTTTGCCATTTAAATATTTTATAAACTTTATGGGTGATAAAATATAGATTACTATGACATGGTTACAATTTACGTACTGTTAATAATCAAACTAAAAATTATACCAAAACAAGATTTTACAGCAAAAGAGACAGGACAAAATTATTTATTTTCATATTTCACACTTAAGAACCCAAAGATATATCTGAATAACAAATAACAGTTTATAAAAGCAAAAACAAAATGCAGAAAGTACAGCATTTTGTAACAAAACCTTAATAAACAAACTAGGAAATAGGAAACATAAGAAATATATTCTTTCAAGTCTCATTGCAAAAAAAGGGAATTCTTTATTCATCAGCAATAAATTATTCTCCTTGCTTTCAAAGAAGTTTTATCACATTATATCTAAAATTTTATTTAAACACATTACTTTATCAAAAAAAAAAAAAAGATGTCAAAACTTTGCCATCTATTTCCAAGGCAAGGTAGAGCATGCCATCACTGACATGGGGTGGTAGGGACAAAAGTATAGCCTACCTCAGTTCACTTACCATCCCCTCCCCCCCTTCACTTTCAATCCAGAGTCCATAGAGCCTGGGCAAATTCCAGGAGCATTCATTCTGAGGTCCGTAGTCCTAGGAAATCTGCCCTTACACCCTCATGAGCAGAGACAGCCTTTTGAACAACCAGTGCATGACCCTAAGTGGTACCTAAATTACTGTGAAAGTTGGGAAGTCCAAGAATTGCTAACACACACCATTGGGTTGATCAGTTTCCAGAGGATCCAACATAGGTTTCCTCTGTCAATATCAGAGCAGAAAACATGGAAACCCAGTTTCTGTGGAGAAGTCACAAACACCACCCATTCAGCTATCAACCATTCTGCAGCTACTATTTTTCACAATTAAAATAATGACCTAAAATCCTTGACAGCAACACAGGAGTGCAAAACAGTGTTTACTTACCCAAAAGTAAAAAATGATTCATATAATCAAAAAGAACTCCACCAATCATAGAGCCACACAAATATCCAGAGGCACGGCCCACAAAAATGAGAGAAAGACTGCTGATGTTTCTGTTTACATTCCTTGCCAAATCTTGAAATGTGGGTCCCAGTATAGCAATACTCATTCCCTATAGTATAAAAATATAAAAAATTACAAAAGGTTTTTTTTAAACTTATAATCATTAAAACAATGTCTAAGTGGTAGTTTTTTTGTGTGTGAAGGCTATTACAATGTAATGGAGAATACTTTAAGACCCATAGTCAAGAAAAATGAACAATACTATTATAGCTATAGATCCATGGGTTTTCTTCTATTCCAATTCTCAATTTTTTTAAATAAATTATTCATTTCTTTGGGCTCTTTGAGGCAATTCTGTTTAGTTTTTTAAAAAAACTATTCGGCATCAATAGTTAATAAGATGTAACAAAACTATTCTCAACATGCTATTATTTCATATACTACATAAGAATTTAGTTGCTAAAAATTTAAATTAACACATCAAAATATATTCCTGTCTTTTAATGTCAAAACAGCAATATTTATGGCATCCTCTGAACTACCTATGTGCAAAGTGTGCAGGAGATAAACACTTTGAATGTTTCTAACATGTATTTTCCTTCAAAGAAAACCTAAAGCCATCAGGAATACAGTTAAGACTTTCTTAGAAGATATCACATACATGTGTACAGGACGAGTTTAACAATAAAATGTCACTTGGACCACGTGTTAACCAGAACTAAGAATTATAGCAGGTTGTCAGAGTAATTGTCACTAGACCCTTTTTCAAGTTTTTGAGCCTGTGGGTGTGTGTGGAGTGGGCGTAATCCCACTTACAGGGCAGCTAAGGTATCAAGATCACATTTCAGGGTCGCCCTGGGGCAAAATAGTGAAACCCATCTCAAAGAAAAAACTTTTTCTAATTTATCTACATTTCAAGAATAACTGATTCTATTTGCACTTTTCTGCTATATATGCAGGGTGTACCCCTTATCCAAGCAGGACTACTCCAAGACTAAGGACTTGGGTATGCACAGGCCCACAGCAAGCACCAGGTATAAGGAAAGAAGCCTGAGCAATGGTTCTAATGGAATTACTTCATGTCTTCAAAGGACTTATAAAACCCGGCACACAGTGAGGGCTTACCAACAATACACAGTGATTTCTTTCTCCTCCCCTTCTCCATCAAAATATTCTAAGAATATTGTGGCTCAGACTCTCTGATATGCTAAGTGACCAGAAGTGACTCTCCTCAAAGGACAATGTGTTAACATGAACTATGGGTCACAACTCTCCAGCTTCCAAAATTATCAAGTTTGGCAAAAGGGGGTTGGCAAAACTGCATCTAGCCTTGCGCTTTGCTCCAAGAAAAAACATTTAAGCATCTGAACGCTTGATATAAATAGGACTGTGAGTGAAGTAAGACGTTACTGGCTCTACGCCTTATCCGGCTGTGTGACATGGAATAATAATTATACTAATAATATATTATAATTATAATATTATAATTATAATTCCTCTTTGCAGAATTATTTCCCCATCTGCAAAATTCGGCGCTTGGCTTAATCTGATCAGGACACTAGAAAGAGGATATCCTAGAAAATCAGCTTTTCTGTGTAATAATTTGAGGACTGAATGAGTGGGGTGCGAAGGGCAGCTAAAGATCTGGGTAACCTCTGCACCGACGAGAGGTAAGAAAATTTGGTGCAGTTGTTAAACACATTAGGAAAAACAGTTTCACACTTGATAATAACCCCACCACCACTGTTGGAATGGTGCCCGTTTTCCAGATGACTAAACTGAGGCCGAAGCAGAATAACTAAGGTGTTCAAGGTCACACAGCGTAGGGGGAGAAGCCAAGATTCCAACCGTGAAGGCCTGCAGGGCGCCTGCTCGCGCCCGGCCAGGGAGGGTCGCTCCCCCAGCTCTCACCAGCCCCAGGAAGGCCGCACACAGGATCGCGGTGATGAACCAGCGCAGCGCGGCCCGGGTCCGGCTGCCGGGCCGGGAGACCGCCACCGTCTCCGGTTCATTCGCCCTGACGTCGGCCTGTAGGAGCCGCTGCCCGGCAGCCGCGGCCCCCACACCACGGAACTCTAGTTCCAGCTCCAGCTTGGAGGCTCCAAATAGTCTTGCTGAGGTGAGCCTCAGGGGTTCGGAGGTGAGCCACGGTCCCGCCCCTCGCGGCCAGAATGTCTACCAAGGTGCCGCCTTCTCTCCGCCCACCCGGAGAGAATTCTGGGACGTGCAGGTGTTGGCACGCAGCGGGCATCTGCCCTCCAGAACGCGCTGCGCCCGCCCGGGTCACTTGGCGGAAATGAAGCCTCCAGCCAACCAGAACCGCGCTTCAAACCGGAAGTTAATCTGGTTGCCTAGGAGACCGGATCTCTCGCAGGCATCGCATCACACTTAGTTGAACTTCCTGACGCCAGGGGACTGGCGCCCCGTGGCGGAGCAAACTGAAGCTGCAGCCTCTGAAGAGAAATCCCGAGATAAAATGCCATTAAGGAACAAGGTACAAAGTGGCGGGATTGCTGACAACTGTGGGCCAAGAACTACATGGTGGAACCTCGATCCAGCTACCCGGATCTCCTAGGAAAAATTGGGAAACTGCCAAGCGCGGTGGTGCATGCTTGTAATCCTAGCCACGCAGGAGGGCGAGGCAGGAAGATCGCAAGTTCAAGGCTAGCCTCAGCAACTTAGCGAAACAGTGAGATCTTGTCTCAAAACTAAAGTAAGTAAATAGTTTTGGGGTGTAGCACAGTGGTAAAGCATCCCCGGATTCAGTCCCCAGTAATTCTCACACACACACACAACCAAAGAAAAGAAAATAGGGAACTAAAAGTCTTACCATCATACAACTTTCCAAAATCACTGCCCTTGCTCCTTTGATGTCTGAAGTTTTTCAGTGTATTATACATCTTTCACTCCACAATATTTGTTGAAACTTGTGGGTAAGCTTTCAGTTCCACTTGGGCCCCGTTTACAAATAGGGGTATTGAGGCCTAGAGAGAAACAAGGAAACAACTTGCCCAGGGTAGTCAATGAATCAGTGGCCCTATGTGAATAATGCAACAGTTGCTCAA
Organism: Ictidomys tridecemlineatus; assembly: GCF_052094955.1. Lineage (NCBI taxonomy): Eukaryota > Metazoa > Chordata > Mammalia > Rodentia > Sciuridae > Ictidomys > Ictidomys tridecemlineatus. The sequence continues at coordinate 50,934,413 of NC_135484.1, forward strand.
TAAAGCAAGCTGGGTTCAAAGCTGCCCACAGCATAAAGCTGCTTCAATTCCTACAGATAATTAGGACGTTTGAGAAAGTGGAGCCAGGGAATCATTTGGCAGGATTTCTGACAATAGCAATCAACTGATTACTGCCAGCAAACATGTGCCTGGAAAAGATGTCCAAGGTCCAGTAAAGAGTGTAGTAACCTAACAGTGATATCAGTCCTGTGAGTCTATATAAGAAACACAGTTAAGTTGTGCCCAAATTCTTGAACCACAAAGACACGGGGATAATAAATGTTAATGCTTAGAACTGTGCTAAGTTGATTCCTTTCAATATGGAAACACATTTTCAAAATTTTATAATGCCAGTGGTCTTATGAACATCCATATTTTTGTTTGTGGAATCTTAGTGATTTATCTATATGGATTTCCAAAATGTATACCATGTTCTCATTCCCAAGCATCTCTCCCATAGCCCCATCTTCTACCCTCTAAAAGTAGAAGCTGAGGGGAAAATCCCTGTAGTAATGAGCCTCTCATCAGCCAAACAACTGTTTCTACCTAAGGCCCAGCAGTCTGAGGAAGAGCAGAGAGAGTGTGGAACAGAAGCAATTTCCAACACTAACCAGGGGAAAAGTACTGTATAAAAAGAGCAACAGGCATTTTACCATCAATTTCTCCAGTAGCCCTCTCCAAAGTTGTTTTGTTCTCAACATGAATGAAAGCTATAAGATGAACGAACTGGTTAATAAAGGTATTGCATTTCACTTAAGACAAACCAAAGCAACTGTTTCTCAAAAAAAAATTTATTGACATTAAATAAGAGAAAGCAAATATACTGTATTCTGATAGAAATTTGAGGTCACTCAGCATAAAACTTAGGGAAAAGTATACAAAAACTCTTATTGATTCTTGTCATTTATTGAAGTTCTCTTCATACTCATATAAAGTTCCCTTCATTATCCCCCATGCCTGGGCCACAAAGCTACCTTATGATCATTACTTTGATTCTCCAGGTATTTCAGACTCAGAGAGGAGGAGCTCTGGATGGGTGACACAAGAATTCCAAACCCTGGAAAAGACTGTGACTTATTGTCAACTTTTAGACTGGTTTATAGTATGTAGAGTGAGAATAACACCTAAATTTCTTGAAACCGGAAGATCCAGTCTCTTACTAAGATAAGCAGAATGTCTCAAGAGAACAATCTACTTCTAATGTTGTCTCTGAGATAGTTTCTAATATTGGAATATAGTATATAAAATTCCATCTGTATATAAAAACAGATTAAATTAGTATTTAAAAATAAGTTTTCTTTTAAAATATAAACAAACATAGTACAGTTTCCCTAATTGAATGCATTACTGTATATCATTGAATCTAAAACACTGGTTACAAAATACAACCATATTTTATATATGTTTATAGTAAAATAATGTGAATTAAATTTTGTCACATACTTGATTGGAAATGTTAAAAAGTACAGGGTAAAGATATGTCTTAGGGTAAACAAAATGCAGCACTAAAAAAAATGCATTTTTCAGAAAATTGTTCAATAACATATTAAGCACTGAGCATATGAATTCATAATAAGTAGCCACATACTTAAAGCTGTTTATTATTTTGTTTTAATTCCAATTTGTAATGATGCATGGTTTGTTCTTCCAGAAATCTTGCACAAACTAAACCTATGAGTTTTTTAATTTGGATTTTATCTCATTTTCATTTCAAGAATTACAAATCAGGACATGATATAAACCAGGCATCAGTGTAGAGTTAGAAGGCTGAGAAACACCCTGAATCCAGGTCTCATGGGCCCAGTTCTGTGTTCTCTTTTTCAAAATCAAAAATCAATGAGTCATTAGCATTCTTTGGTCTAAACACTCAGATAAGATAAAATAATTAAATATCTGTTGATTCCAAAGATGATTTTAAAAGAAACTACTCTCCCCACTTCCCAGGAAGAAGATGGATGTCTGATAAATTACTCAGGAAATCCGTTATATTCCTCTGTGGGTTTACTCGATTAGAACACTACCCAAGTTCTCAAAAACAAATAGCTTCACTATATTCTCTGAAAGATGGAGACAATAAAGTTACTTAATCTCCCTAACAAGATCTTAGTCTAGCATATCATACCATATCACTTGGTACTTTCTATAGGATTTTGGCTTTTAGAGAACATTTCAAAACTTTTCAGCATTTGCTAAAAATGGACCTAAAAACTGATCCCCAAAGCATGCTAAAAATCTGTTAATGCTCTCCTCTGACTGGCCTTGTTAGAAGTGGCATTTATTCAAGGCAGTCAGTAAAAAGTCCATTTTCTCATTTCTCCTGGTTTCTGGCAAGATACTTCAGAGGGGATTGCAAGATTAACTGGAGAAGATTCAAACATCAATGCATTAGAGAATGATTGGTTGAGACGACATCTCTGGGCGCCACTGAATTATCTCCAGATGTCTTTATGAAAGAATATCTTACTTTATCATTTATTTCAACCACTTCAAAATCCATTTCATTCCATTTTTCTGCATTCTCCCCTTCATTCTCCTCCTCATAGTCATTTAGCTCAGAGTTGGAAAGCAAAGAGTTTTAGTCCTCACTCTTTCTGTTAACTTCTCGCTGGCAATCCAGAGGCAAGGTAGCTAATTTATACAGCACAGGAAATATAACAGCAGTGAATATCGCTGACCCCAAACAGGTGTACAGAACTATGGGCAAATCTGGGTATTGTCCCTCAACAATTCCAATTACTGCAGGAATAGCCATTTCTCCCAGTGCTGCACCAATTACAAAAAAGGCTGCTGATTTCCCACTTATGGTCGTGTACTGCTCAATCCAGGAAACACCACTGGGAAACGTGGTTGCCATTGAGGCCCCATACACTGAAGTGGCAATCCAGAGACAGAGTGGACTCTTGTCAAATAACACCAGAAATAAAGATGAAGCCAGGCTGCCAATGTTGCTCAACACAATCATGGTGCCCGGCTGTAGACATGCAGCAAAGAAGATCGCCAGGCCCCTGCAGGCTGCAAAGGTCCCCCAGAAGATGGAGTTCAACCCAGCTGCTTCGCGTTCTTCCATGCCAGCATGGGTGGTGGCAAAGGAGAAAACATAAGAGCCATATGTTACCTCTGCTCCAACATAAAAAAAGAAGAACACGAAAAGAAGGCAGAGAAGGGTCTTGTGATATTCAGCTCTTCGATATGCCTGAGCAGATGCTTTTGATTTTTCCTGCCTTGAGCTTTTCTTGAAAAACAGAGCAAATGGGAAGAGAGACACTATGAACATATAAGTGCCGACAAAAGCATAAGCCCAGAATAGATTCATGTCATCAGGCAATCCAAACAGAGGGGCTGAGTCAGCTTCATATGACCCATTGGTGGCTGGAGGCTGAAAAGCAGGCTCTGTGTGGTTTTCAGCAGACACTGAGGTACCCACTGCTAATTTAGCCAGAATTGGAGCCAGAAAGGCACCCAAGGCAAAACTGAAGTGTAAGGCCTGCATGTGTGGGGCTCCTTTATCTCCCCAAATAGCCAAGATGAGGACGTTACCACCTGCCAATGAAAGATGAGGAAATGATTTACATTAAACACAATTACCCTGTTAAAAATATGGATCATTATTATTAGAATGAATATTTATTTTGTAGCATAGCATCATATGTTCTAAGTTATCAAATATTACACCTGAGTTAGTTCAGATTGAGGAACTCTAACCCACTACCACCAGAGAGCTATGTCTCATGACATCTCATCTGCATACTGGAATTTTACAGCTGTTAAACTACTCCCTCCTAGAGCCAGTCACATTAGCAAAAACCTTTTTAAAAAGTAGTGGGTAGTGGCTGGCATATGGCTCAGTGGTAAAGCGCTTGCCTCCCACATGTGAGACACTGGGTTCGATCTTCAGCACCACATAAAAGTAAATCAACAAAATAAAGATGCTGCGTCCATGTACAACTAAAAAATACTTTTTACACCTAATATTTATTTGTAAGTATTTTAAATACATATTTTCTATGCAAATTTTTACCATCAGATCCTGGCCATATTACCAAAGTGTACTGTATTTTGCACTTGGTAGTCATTTGAGGAAAATACACACACACACACACACACACACACACACACACACTCATTCATGCACCTGAAACCCCAGGATTCTTCTGTGCTTCTTACAGGAAATAGAGCTCCTATCAGATAATTACTCTTTGAACTCCCACAAGGTGAAAGGCCATATTTTTTAATCAGATATTTTCAGATTAATACATATTTACACCATGTAGTTTACAACCAAACCAAGGCTGAAGTATAAAAACACTTTCATGATCTATCAAAGAATATAAGAATAGGTGAGAAAGGCATAAGGACTGGATATGGCACAAAATAAATATGTATTTTATTTAGCAGGTTATCAAACCTGATGACATAGTAGCTCTAATGCTGGGCAACAGAAGCATTTGAGAGAGGGGAGAAAAAGGAAAGTAAAGTAGTAGTACTCTACATGCATTTCTCTTCTGCTCAAAAACAGGTGTGTTTTTAAATTGGATAGCTGCTTCTGTGCTTGTGGAGCCAAATTAACTTTTGACAGTTGTTTCAGCCTATTAAATCATCAATGATAAAATTCTTTCCCAAAATAAAGCCCACTCACCTGTACTATAATTAGCTACAGGAGGAGAGTCCTTCCCTCTTTGAATACTATAAATCAATAATCTCCCTTAAAACAAAATTGTTTATATTCCTTTAAGAGTTGGCTGCTCAAAAATTGGTGCCCTAACTGGCAAGAAGAGGAACTGCTAGACACGTGTTTCTGATGGGATGAACCCATGATCCACTCAGTAAGTCCATGTCATTTCAAGAGCTTTGCAACCAACAGGCTAATATCATATGCTATACTCCCTATTAGAAAGTCCCTACTCCCAGAGATGACACTGAAGGATTCACTTACCGATACCCACAATGCTCCCTGAAGCACCATAGACAGACATCATGATGATCAGTAATACTGCTCTCTTATAAAAAGGAATAAGATAAAGACCAACTGCAGTAGTTAACAATGACAGCCCTGAGAAGAAAAATTTTAAAGTCAGCTATTAAAAACAGAATTTAGGCAGGCTCAAGGGTCAAGTCAATATCATAGTGACTTAAAAATGCAAAATAAGGTGAGATTTAAATTTGGGAATTGTGTGTATGAATTGTAGCTTCTACAAGTGGTTATGTCATTTAAAACTTTAATAAGCTTTATAAACTCTAAAATATAAATTACCATTCAGGTACTGTTAACTGAACCATAAATTATGATTTAAAGAAAAATTTTATTGTAAAAGACTTGCCAAAATCGAATGTTATACATTTAAGAAATTAATGGTAAGGGCTGGGGTTGTGGCCCAGTGGTAGAGTGCTCGCCTAGCACCACATAAAAATGAAATAAAGATACTGTGTCCACTTACAACTTTAGAATAAATATTTTAAAAAATGATGATAAGAAAAGAAATATTGGTATCTTTAGATATGTGTTAACAGTGTAAAATAGCAAAAACAAAATGCAATAAGTATAGCATCTTGTAGTAAAAGCTTACTAACTAAACTAGTCTTGGGAATAGGGAGGGAAAAAATATACATATACTTTCAACTCACATTGCAAATAAAGTAGATTCTTTTTTATTCTTCAGCAACAAGTTATTTTCCTTGCTTCCAAAGGAGTTTTATTATATTAATCTAAATTTTCTTTAAATGTTCCAATATATGTTAAAAGCTTTTCCATTAATTTCCAGGGAGAATTAGAGCAGTCTAGGGTTATCGCTGACATGGGATAGCAGGGATAAAAATGCAGTTAACTGCATTTTTAACTGAGGATAAATACCTCAGTTCACACATCATCCCCTTTACTTCAATCCAGAGTCCATAGAACCTGGGCAGATTCTAGGAGCTCATTCTAATTTCTGTGGCCATAGGAGATCTGTCCTACAACCTGATGAGCAAAGCCTTTTGGACAACCAGTGGGTGATCCTACAGTGGTACCTAAATTACAGTAAAGGTCTAGAAGGCCAAGCATTGCTAACACACACACCAGGGTGGCTGATCTAAGTTTTCAGGGGGCCCAGCACAGACTCCCCCAAACTGCAAAGGTGAGAGTAGGACCATGGAAACTCAGCTTCCAATGAGAACACCCAAATAATATCCATTTCGGTTGTTAACCATTCTTCAGGCTACTATTTCCATCCTTTAGAACCAAACTGTAAAACCATTTATAGTCACAAAGAAACACAAAGCAGTGTTTACTTACCCAAAAGTAAAAAATGATTCATACAGTCAAAAAGAACTCCACCAATCAGAGAGCCACACAAATATCCAGAGGCACGGCCCACAAAAATGAGAGAAAGACTGCTGATGTTTCTGTTTACATTCCTTGCCAAATCTTGAAACGTGGGTCCCAGTATAGCAATACACATTCCCTAAAATTTAAAAAGATAAAAGTGTTTTATTTACAATCATTAAAATAATGTCTGTGCAGTAGCTTTTTCCAGTATAAAAAAGTAGAAGGGAAGATTACAGTGTAATGCAGGGAATTACTAAGTCCCACAGTGAGGAAAATTGTACTATGAAAATACCATTATTATTAGAATTATAAACTATGAGTTTTCTTGTATTTGCAACTCTCAATGTTACAAAATTATTTTAGAATATTCAAGACGACAGGTTAGAGGAAGTCCACATTCCTAGTGGCTCCATAGCTTGGGATCCAAGTGGTGGGAATACTGCTCCTCAGTGAAGTAAGTAAATGAAGGATCTCACTAAAATTCAATAGTCAGAGTGTCTTAGACTCTCTGATATTTGGGTACAGTAAACAAGGAAGAAAGAGTACAGTGGAGCTGAACATTGGTGGCAGTGGCAACAGTAATGACAGCAGCTCTGGTTTACCACAGAGGGAGGGAGAACACAGAGAGAAACACAGATTTGGTATGGGAAAACCTGGATAATGTCTTCAGGGAAATAATAACAGAAAAATTTCCAAACCTTGAGAATGTCATGGACATCCATATAGAGGAGGTATTCAGAATCCCAAATAGATAAGATCAAGAAAGACCCTCTCCATGATACATTATAATTGAAATGCCTTACATACCAAGCAAAGATAGAATTTTAAAAACCTCAGGAGAAAAACATCAGGTCATATTTAAAAGCAAGTCATTCATAATCACTTCCAATTTCTCAGTACAACTTCTAAAAGCCAAAAGGGCTTAGAATGATGTGTTTCAAGTCCTGAAGGAAAACAATTGTCAAACATGACTGCTATTTCCAGAAAAGCTATATTTCAAAATCAAAAAGGAAATAAAAACCTTCCAAGATAGGCAGAAACTAAAAGAATTGATAGCTGCTAAACTGCCACTACAGAACTTAATAAAAGAAATACTCCACATAAAAGAAATAACAACACAAAACCCAGAGCTCATAAATGAATCTCATATAAAGAGTAGCTAAGCAAATGAGAAACAGGGCCAAATTTAACATTATAAATAAATCAAAATGGCAGGCATTAATAAACATCTCTCTATAATAACATTGAATGCAAATGGTCTCAACTCTCCAATTAAAAGACATAGGCTGACAGTATGGATTAAAAACAATACCCAACTACATGTTGTTTGCAAGAGATGTACTTAACAGTCAAAGACAATCACAGGCTAAATGTGAAAAAAAAATGGAAA